>NC_073746.1:205286189-205578689 GCF_029784135.1 Toxorhynchites rutilus septentrionalis | reverse complement strand
CATCAGGAATGCTCAAGTGATAGGGATGACTTTATACTAATCAGAATAAAAATACTGGTAGTTCCTAAAAGTGGTGATAGCGAATAAACTTATTGCAATTTAGTTTCTTGAAGAATTCTTTGTTTATTTGTATCCAGAATCTATAATGAATTTCATAAGTACATTTTATAATTGTTTTACTTAAATAAATGATTGAATTGAGTATATATTGAGAGTTTATTTCGTTTTACACGGTTTTACATAGCAAATTCGGAAATTTCATTCTACACGGTTTTATCGGGAACTTATGTTTAGTATATCTACTAATCGAGGGATATGTGTATATTGGGGATAATATAAAAATTGCAAATCAGAATATTTACACTTACAGTTAGTGTGAGCATAAGCGTTTTATTAAAGATAGAAATATCAAACACATATTTGAACAATGCTGATAGATTTCCCTATTTCGTTTCCATCTCCTGCAAACTTCGGTATATTTCTCAATGGTTCCATCACTGTGCACATAAAAACCTTGGAAGTGTTGTATGTGTTGAAAACAAGAAACACAAACTGAAGCACACGTTTCTAGTAGAATATTTGCACAAGCCCTTGTAGCAAATGTTTACTATACAGTCCAACAGTGCGCAATAATTATGTGATTGGAACGAAGGCAAATCGGAGAAACTGGAGCACAACACAGTTTCAATAAAATTTTAAAATTCTAATGAAAAATAAACAGACATAGAACTCAAGAGCAGTTTTGTAGAACAAGTTGTTCAGCCTCTCTCGCATAAGGCGGCCAAGTGGCTCGCTCACCATGCGTGACCCATAAGATTGCTGAATTTCATTACAAACAATCATCAACATTGACAGAAGTTTTAGTCTGTGTTGTTTGCCATTAAATCTTCGTTTTGTTGGGACATAAATGAGAAAAACAAAAATTACTTTTATGGCACAGCAAATGCCCTTCTGTTTTTCAATTTATTTGACCGCATAGACACATCCTTGCACTTGACAACGTTATTAAGAAACTGTTATACAGGGTAACTTCGATATAACGTACATTTTGCTTTCAAAATTGTACGTTGTATCGAATTGTACGTTATATCGAAGCATAATAAAGAACTCAGAAACGTTGATTATATTACATTATTGTGTTGCTGTTAGAGTAAGTTTAATGAATTAATTGAACTAGAAGACGAAACCAACCTTTCTAAAGATGTTAAAGTCTGATTCATTTAGAATCCGGAATCACAAAACAGTTGTACTTCGGGATTGGTTAAAAGTACAAATCAAGCTTTAGTACCAAAATACAGATCAATTGTTGTTCTTCCAAAAAAACAATATTCAAAAAATTATTCCTTTGGACTTTGAAAATGTGTCCGTTATATCGAGGTAAAATGTACGTTATATCGAGTGACGTTATATCGAGGGAACGTTATAACGAGGGTACGTTATATCGAAGTTTCCCTGTATAGGAATATTGGACGTCTTAAAGACGATTTACATTTATTTATGTAATATCTGAATAACAGGGGCTTATGAAATATATTTTATTACAAATTCGCGGAAAATGCAACAGAGGATTTCAAGTTTATTTCGGTTTAGATCAAGATTGCTGTTTTCCCATTGGAATAAAACACACAAAACTTGCAAAAATAGTATGAAGTTTTTATTTGAACCAATAAACTGGTGTCAAATGCTGATAGGTTCAATTTTCCACCACTTTTTTGAGTATTTTGGCTCACCAAAGACCGGTAACCCCGCAAAAAGTAGTCTAAATGTATCAAGCCACGCGATCTAGATGGTCAATTCATAGGTATAAAACTGGAGAATAATTGCTTCCAAACTCTCCTCTTAGATGGTTTATTGTTTCGCGTGCTGTGGGTCAAGATAAACACTAAATAATGAATAAACACGACTAATTCTCGACTAAGAACATCACTTCTTTCTTCTTTTTCGTATTGGTTTATATAGTGATTTTTCAAAATGAAGTGCCCACTCATTTTTTTTCATTTTTTAGTTAAAATGGAAAGTAAACACATCGTAATCATTCTTAAGATAGCATTTATTATGTTCGTTTTGACTTTTTTTTTCCAAATATGGGTGCAATGAACAAATTACAAAACTTGCATAATTCTTGTTTAAAAAAACATATTGAATAAATAGTGGCATAGATTTGCATCTCATCCTGTTTCGTTACGGTTGAGAACGATACCATATTCTTTCCCACGTTCAAACCTTCGGGCGATCGATGAACGTTTTTAAGCACTGCCATAAATCATTCATTGGGTATTAAGGACGCTGAATTTTCGACAGAATAAATAACAAATTGCTACGATATACAGCTATCGCATCGTAGTTATCTCTCGGAGGTTCTGAGAGAGGAAAAAAAACGTGTGCTGAAAAGTAATGTGGTCATATTGCATTTTGAAGTGGGGTAGAGAAGAGACATTACAGCGATTTATAACAACCATTTCTGTTGCTTTAACCGCCGATATAGTCATTTCTTTGATTTTAAATGATGATTACCTGTTACCAGAGCGAACGGACAGATCGGAGCTGTAATTTCGAGCATCGGACGTTATTCAACAAATAGTTTGCACTGCCATTAGGGCTGTTTGCAAAACCCGCGTCTCAGCTACGCATATACTTGGTTCGCAAATATTTCCTGAGCGATATTCATGTTAGATTTGACAAGGTACACAACTTTTTCCATTGTTTGTTCAACACAGTTACGCCGTAGTGATGTGGCGCCGTGTGGACAGTGTATATGTAGGGACAGATATGTTGGACTGCCAGTCACAATAAGACTATAAACACTCCCCCGTCAGTATGTGGAACATTTCGAAGTAACTAACTTCATAACCAGTTGTTAGTACATGAGATGTCGATTTTCAGCTCCGTTTGTGAAATCACATTCGTTCTGGCAGAATGCAGACCAGAGTGCATAGCATTTATGCGCAATTGTTATAATCCAATTCCGACAAGGATTCATTCAACTCACAGATGCGGCAGGCATCAGAAGACAAATCATACGCTGTGTGAATGACAATGCCGGAAATTTAGCCAAGGATTACAATTCACACAAGACTGCATATCAAAAGTGGATTAGCGCTTCGTATTATAATGACGGATGTGCCAAAGGGTGAGATTTCGGAAAATCACTTGGAAATGAACGCCTTTGTGTTCATCATTATACTTACTATCGAATTAATTGAAATGCACATTTCTTCCGCTGAATTTGTAAATTAAAATTCAGATTACTGGTACCGTTCTATTGAGGTAATGTGTTAACCAGCAAGAAATTAAATGGTACGCATTTCTCCTCTTCTCATCAAAGATGCTGGAGCACTGATCAGAGGATGAATTAAACTATATGTAACCAGTGCGCTCTTGTCGAGGTATTCCTGCCTTCCAGTTTCAAAAAACTGAGGACCACTCGAATGCTCTCGTAATACCTAGGTGAAAAGGTACTTGTGAAATTGTCTTTATGCATCCTATTCCGTGTTGTGAAATATGAGTTTATATAATTTCAGCTGAGGCGAATATGGTGCTGCCCAACGATTGCCAGATTCAACGTCTGCATTTTTTATTTTACTCTTAGCAGTCAATAATAACTCTGAAAAACCAATCCTAACTATTGTTATTTGGTTTTAGTTTGAACTTGAAGCCTCCGAGCAAAAAACGTTACAATGGACGTTTTGACTGACCGCTTTGTATATTGGACAAATTACGTTGCAAGACGAGAATTTGAAAATAACTACTGAACAACGATCAAAATACTTGCACTTTGTGCTTTAGCATGTCATTATTGTTATTAGTCGTTTAATTGCACTAAAAACGGTGTCAACACCCGAAAATAACAAAAATGAAAATTGGTTGCTTTGTTACTTCGGACGTATCAATGATTGAGAACTAATAGTGTGCATCCATTATCTCGATTTGTTTACATTTGTTACTTAGGTTGCGCGAGATTTCTGTAAATGATTATCTATCATTGTCAGAATTTCTTCGTTGATATATTGGACATCAGGGTACGTTTGTGATCGTGTCGATCCACGCATGAACCATGTTTGTGGTAACAACATCGAACAGTCACCCATATCCCAGAATCCGATTTTTTTGAAACTCGACTTCACGATTTGATCGAAATCATCGTTTACATTCTTAAACCCGTTCCTCTCAAATTCAATCTTTCTAGAAAACCTTTTATATCATCTTTTTATGCCCTATCTAAAAAAAGACATTTATTCATAGTTTACCAAGAATACAGAGACAAAGAATATTAGAAATATGCAAACTTCATATTCCAGAACCTTTATCTTCTCTTCGATAAAAGACCCGAAGAACACGCAACAACTGCATAAAATGTAAAAAAATATGTTTGTTTCGAGCATGCAGTTATGCTATGTTTTGATTCTTACTCCAATGAAACCACAATCGATTAATACGTTTTTATGTTATTTTATAGCTCTATATACGTTCATGCATTATATTCAGTTGCTCACATTTAATTAATAACAGTGAAAATATCGAATTTCGTTATTTGTGTTGGAGTATCAAAAATTACTCTGTTTTGAGGAGGCTGAATTTGATGACTATTAAAACATAATAAAGACGAAGAATACATATTTTTTGGAGTTTTTTCATTCAATCATACCCTCTTCTTCAAATAAATTCCAATAAAGCCTGAAAAATACACAATGACAACATTACGGAAAAGTTCAATTTTCGGTCTGTGACACCGTGCGCGAGTATACGTGTTATGATTTTGCATGCGAGTACAGGAGGGTTAAGGATGTTTAAATAGTCTGTGTGGTCTCTGATGGTGATGGTGAAATAAAATTAATTAAAACTAAAAAACCGAAATTTTGAAGCGTTTTTTATGTTTTATCTCGTCAAGACAACATAATCACTTGAAATGCGAAAAGGGCTCCTTTTTTGAGTTAGTAACGCTTCAAATTAGCTATCCCGTATATCTAGTAGTAAACGTAGAAAATTTTATTTTGCTTTCCATTGAAAGTTGATTAAAAAGAGTGTCTCTGATGTCAATTTATATGCCAATCAAAACTATGAAATGCCCAGCTTTCCTACCACCCCCACTTCCATCAATCCCAACATAAGAGGATAACTACAGATGCAAAAATGAGAACAAAAAATAAATGCAAATTGAAATGGGACAATCCAGATATGCGGATTTTAATCTCCAGCTCTGGCTGCAATTCTTCTCAGGCATAAATCTTCCGTTGCGGCAGGTCCCCGAGACTTCGGAAACGACTGAGAGCAATAGAATTAAAGGGACACATCTTTGCATAGAGACCATGCAAATACGAAGTTGTATACACGGAAGGAACTCGAACGGAAGCTCTTCGGAGAATAGAAACATTTTTCATGCACTGTTGCCACCGAATCAAAGTATTGGCATTTTCCCCGGAGACAGATTAAGAACAAGATCAGCCAGATGAATGTCAACTGGAAGCATTTTCATCTGTGAGCAATATAAAAGAAAGTGTCATCAGCAGAATACGTCACGATTTGATTGGAATTGTCCCACTTGAACGAAAAGTGATATTTTTCATTCATAAGTGAACATATTGCTATTTGAATTGTTCCGTCATTACCGTTCGGGCCTGCTTTCTGGAATCGCGAAGATCTGCTCAACACCATTTATTTCCCCTTTCATGGTTTCTCCAATATTCCATTCAAATGGAGAAACCAAATGGAAATCGACAGACGTTCGTAGATATAAAGTTTTTTGTTCAATTCAATTCACAGAAGTAGACAAAAGAGATCCAAAATTTTTATGTTGCATGTTGCAGATCTGTTTCCTTTACACACTTTAAAAGTTTCCTATGTTTCAAACATAGAACAGATCTTTCTTATATTTAAATGGAATGCGTATTTTCGTATTCTTCCAATCTCCGAAACGATGCCACTGACATCGGGTTTAAAGTATCATTTGTTCAGATTTGCAAAATTGTTAAAATATCGTCAACACAATGTGAAACAACTTCGGATACAGCAGGACATATCATCACCGTCTATGGTACGACATCTAATTCGTCGGTTACATCTATTTGAATAGTGCATATAGAACTTCATTGGTTACGCCCTGTTCGCCGCCTCCCATCGAAACGCTGGAACTGTGCATGTTCCAACATATCTTATAACTTAAACTCTACCATTGGAATTACGACGGCGAAACTAATTCGTGTACTGAAATCGTGAAATTAAATGAGCTTCGGTATAGCAGCTCTAGTAGATAATGTCATTAAATATACGTCAGTGGCATTTATTTTAAACTAGCTCAATTCGTATTACCGCACCGTTTCACTTTTGTGTTCGAATAATTATTTCACTGCTGCCACAATGATGCACAGGAAATAGGAAATCGTATTATGCGTATGCACCATGCAAATTGATGGTATTATTCATGAGCACGATATATTTCTGTTGCATAATTGTGACTGTTTGAACAAACATTTGCAGTGTTGAAACTTGAAGTCAAAGATTGCACCAAAATGAGAACGAAAAAGTTCCACGTGAAATTTTTCAAATTAATTTATGTTACTTATGTTATTGGCTCTAGGCTCAGCATGATAAGGCAGGCATCAATCTGCCTATAGACACATAACATCATAACCTGTCGTCGGGGGTGGTAAGCGTTAGAATATTTTCGGCGGCGATAGAGATTCTCCTTTTCCGGTGAAAAGCCAGTTGAGCGCGAACGGGCTCGTGAACAGCAGAGGAACAGTGGAATCTAAAAACCTATCGTTTTCATTCCTTGTTTATTTTCCGTGGATCCGTTCCAACATTTTTTGGGGTGAGGGGCTGTCACGCTAACCACATAACCACCAACGCTCTTGTAGAAGCTATTAGTGACAGCCGCCTTTTGATTGAAAAGAATTATTTTTTCTGTTTCTGACAAACGTTAAATGTGACATACACATTTCGGTGCGGCTATTTTTAGATATATTTTGATCTATGACAAACAAACAAGAACTTATGTTTTCCCGGTAAATGCAAGAAAAAAAAATGACTCTAAGAAGAAGTGTATCATTGTATCATTTATTGAATATTTTACGAATGTATGACACCGGCATTATCAATAGTGTTCGATAGTACTTTGGGTCAGTTTGACTTAACGGTGTGTTTATGCTTCGAACGTATACAAAAAAAACAAGCTTATTGCGTTTAAATTGCATTTCATACATTGTGATAGAGAACGTTTTCCGTAGCAAGTAAATCTAAAAGTTAATCTGACCGTCCGTTATCCTTTTAGGTATGGCATGATGACTTGGTCATTTAACACTTTCGACGCCCCGTCACCCAGATATGGGTGACACTTTCCTCGCTCGAATTGAGTAGGATTTTAAAAAAATAATAAAATCATAACCATAATATTATGCTGTTTATACTATACTTTTCATTAATTTATAGTACGGATGGTTTGTACTGCAGTTTTTTGCAAAACCCCTATACTATGACTTTGGCATGTGTTATTGTCATCAATTCGTCTTCAATTGAAAACAAACAGATCATGTAAAAGTTATCTATAAACTAAGTTTGATCTTCATTTAATAATTTAATCGCAAGTTGGGCTCTGCAAGAAACTCAAAAACGTCGCGTTGGGCGTCGAACGTGTTAATTCATTTATCGTGGACTTGCAAAATGTGTGAATGGAAGAATTGTCAAACGATCAATGTATTTAAATTTCCCTCTGAAGTTATTGCATCTCCCAAGTGTACGTACCGTCATCCGGGAGCAAATTTATCACCGGGGTGAAATGATCAAACGTATTACTGAAAACAAACATAAATTTTTAGAGGTATCATGCAATTGAATTTTAAACTTTTTTCTGTGGCATGTTCAATAATCATCTAAAGTTTCTGTTTGTCAATGTCTCTCAACTAATAAATAATATGATAAATTGCATGAAAATCTATGTTTTTTGTAACAGCTCAGCATTTTCGTTACCATTTTTAACTATGCTAAAGAAACATGTTTTCAACACATCAAAACAATATTTGAGGACGCTAAACATATTAATTTACTCCAAGCCGATACTTTATGAGTTGAAATAGTAATCAAACGGTTTTTGATTAGGATAACCTGAATGGTCTCCGGATGACCTACATATCAGTTTTTAGATCGAGTTATGCAAAGGCACGACCACACCTTTGGGTGGAGTCGGTTACTCTTCGGTTCTCAGAATTATCTTACAGATTATTCATCCGTTGCCAGATCATGAAACCATTGGTGATTGATACCTTCGAAAATCTACTTCAATTAACTCCTCAGACAAATTTTATGTCTGTATACCATGAGCACCTTACCCACGAAGTGCACCCTTCACCGGTCATCGTGGACACGCACCGGTCATGGAATTCCAGATCATCTACTCTCCGATATAATTCCACTGATCTTTTCAGCAAAATATCGTGAATTTAGATCTGATAGAATGTTCTTTACTGACGGGTCACTCATCACTCATAAACGGGTCCACTGGCTTCGGCATCTTCAATAATATCAGTGCCTTTTTAAATCTCAGAGATCGTTATTCCGTGCATGTCGCTGAACTGGGTGCGATATACTACGCACTAAGGATCATTGAAACATTGCCCATTGACCATTAATTTATTTTTTTCTGACAGTCCTAGCTAAATAGAGGCAATCTGCTCAATTAAAGTTGATAAACGCTTATCTTATTTCCTAACAAGAATAAGAAAACTATTGATCGATTTTTTTCTAAGATTGCCTTAGCAATTTTTCCACCTTCCTCGTCAGCACACACTCGTTAGTTGGCAGTACATGTGGAGTGAAGATGAGTGAAGATTAATTCAATACTTGAATGTATGAAGCTCTCATATGCCGACGACTTCAAACTTTTCGTGTGTGTAAAAAAGCATAGTGATACAACATTTCTTCAACGGCAATTAGGAATTTTTGCCAGCTGGTGTGAAGCAAATTATATGTCTCTGAACCCATCAAAATGCTCAGTCATCTCTTTTTCTCGCAAACACACTACGACATACTTCAATTACGAGCTTTTCGGATCGACACTCAAAAGAGTCACAAGCATAAAAGACTTAGGTATCCTTTTGGACTCTAAGCTCACCTTCAGCGAACATATAGCACACAGTTTAAAAAGCTTCTAAAGCTCTTGGATTCTGTAGGGTCCTGCCACCGCTGTACAATAACACTTTGAGTAGTGCATTCGAGCAGTAAATGATGCACACCTGCTTGAGAGAGAATAACCTTGGATAGACGAAGAGAACACGAAACGGAAGAGAGAGTCAGTTAGACAGCGACAGTGAGTGCGGTAGGCTTGTAAATCAGTGATTAAATAAAAGTTGTGTTGGCAAATAAAACCAGTGAATAATTAAAAACTGTAGTGTCTTGATTATTAAACAGGAAACCTTATAGATTCCTATTTCGCACAACCAAATACTTCACCGACATACATTGCCTTAAAGTGCTATACTGTGCCCTTGTTCGCTCGATTCTGGAGTATTCTTCGGTTGTGTGGGCTCCATATTACCGGAACAGCATATTGAAAGTTGAATCCGTCCAACGTAAATTTGTCCGCTATGCATTACGTCGTCTTCCTTGGAATGACCCTCAAAACTTACCAACGTATGAAGATCGATGTAAGCTTCTGGGGTTGTATCGACTTTGCGAACGACGGGATACGGCTAGAGCTATGTTCGTATACGACCTCATCCAAGCCAACATCGATTGTTCTGAACTGCTGAGTTATGTTAACTTCAACGTTAGAAGGAGAAATTTGCGAAATCACGCCTTTCTCACGCCGTTGCTAGCATGGCTCGGATATTTAACCGTCAGTTTGAACACATAGACTTCCATTTATCCAGATATACGATAAAAAATAGTCTTAAGCAACGTCAATCCCAATTAGATTTAAATAAATTATAATAGACTGTATCATTAGGGTTCAATGTGAACCCGTTGATGTATTAAATAAATAAATAAATGAGTGCGGTCGTTGGTTACACATGATTGTTCCTAAGGTCTCAACGAGTGCATGGTTCAAGGGATTGAATGTAGGTCGCGATTTCATTCGCGTGGTATCTCGGCGTATACACAAGCCAAAGATTGTGCCGGCCAGTGACCATTCTACCCTGGAATCCTCGAGTCAAGAGAGACGCACCACGATTGATATGGGGTACAGACTAGGAGGGCGTCGCTGATTGATGGTCAGTTGCATCCCAATAGGAAGTATCCCGTGTCGGCCACACGTACATAGCATTGGAGACTGCAACATCCCAAATAAGAAAATACAATATAATACTAACCTCGTGCCAACCGCGAGTAATCGGTTACATATTACTAACATAGCTGTAAAGAAAAATTGTCAAAACATTGAACTCCCGGTCCCGTCAGACTGTCGCCATATGAGCCCTAATAAATATACAGCCATTCCATGTAAACCGATATAGTGGTTCACATTTTTTTGTCAAAAGTGGTAATTTTGTTCTTATCGCAAAACATTAGACCCGTATTTTTTTATTTTTATTTTTTATTAGGGTGACCGTTTCCATTTTAGGATGGTCCAAAAAATCACCCAATCCTCTTTATTCCTAAAATTATTTTTTTCAAAAATTCATAACTTTTGAACCACTGAACCGAATTGGATAATCGACATATCAAATTGATATAGTCTTCGTTCAATATTCAGCCGCCCCTCTCCTCTGAAGATCGCTTCGAGTGGTGGGCCGACGCCAGATCCGGCCAGAACACCGCGTCTTCGCCCTTATGGTATTTCTTGATGAACGATGGTTAGTCCGGAGCTGAAGAAGAGCGGCTTTGACATCCTCTTCTCACTGATTGTCACAACCAAAACTGATTTTTAGCTCATGTTTGTCATCCCGATTTATTACATTAAATGAGCGTAAAAATATCAGAAAATGTCATGACTCTCAAATACTAGCATTTGTATAATATACTAGCTGACCCGCCAAATTTGGTCCAGCCCAAAATTTATTTTTCGTTATCACATCCACGTTTTCTTACTAAGCGCTGTTCATGGGTCCTATCGCAGAATTATTCATTGATTGGTCTTCTTATCTACCCTTTGAAATTACCTTTTACTATAAATTGCTTAGTACTTCTACCAAAATATCAGATTATTTTCAGACACAATTTTCGTTCAAGATTTTTCAACCACTTGCAAATAACATGTTTCTCCATTACGTTACATGCCAAATTAGATTTCATTTGCTTGATTAATTCTCGAGTAATGCAGAAATTTGTGTTTCATTTGTATAGCAGGCCCCCCTAAGAGAGGGGGAGGGGTAGCTAACCACCATAAAACATTTATTGCACCTTAAAGTTTCTATATACCTAATATGGTTCAATTTGCTTGATTAATTTTCGAGTAATGCAAAAAATTGTGTTTCATTTGTATGGCACCATCCCCCAAGAGAGGGGGTAGGGGTATCTAACCCCCATAGAATCATTTATTGCACCCTAAAACCTCCACACGGCAAATTTCGTTTCATTTGCTTGATTAATTCTCGAGAAATTTGGAAATTTGTGTTTCATTTGTATGGCACCCCCACCTTAGAGAGGGGGGAGTGGTCTCAAACTGTCACCCAAAAACTCCTACATACCAATTTACATGTCGATCGGTTCAGTAGTTTCCGAGTACATAAGAATCAGACAGACATCACCCCATTTATATATATATATATATATATATATATATATATATATATATATATATATATATATATATATATATATATATATATACATATATATATATATATATATATATATATATATATATATATATATATATATATATATATATATATATATATATATATATATATATATATATGTATCCTTTAAACGGGTTAGATGACATAACGTGGTAAAATTCGGTATCGCATTCTTTTCAAAAATGTACAAAAAATACCATTAAAGCCGTTACTACCCTTTTCTTCTGTTTATTCAATCATGCAGAAGAAGACAAAGATTTATCATGTATCATTTTTAAACATACGTCTAAATATTTAAGACCTACATAAATATAAGCCTGAGTCAAATCAATCTATGCCTACAAAAATATATTATAGAAAAAAATTGCATCATCTCCTTCGTTACCACGTTGTCCGGAACATTGTTTGTAATAACTTTATAGCCTTGTAAGATCGCGACTACTCAAGCTGTCATAATCTAATTTACGTGGGTATACCCTTTCGATCTTCTAAATCAGCAGATATTTAAATTCATTAATTGCATTTTTACATATGCAAACAACATACTCGATATTATGACATCCTGGACCACAATTACACAAATTGTTAGAAGTGAGACCTACACGCTAAAAACATGAATTGAGCACAAATCTAATGATACATAACACAACATTTGTCGCAATAACCATTGTGAGTAATATGCGTTTGAAAACGCAAATTTAAGTGTTATAAATCGTTACATTTTTAGTAGAGTGACCCCCCTAGATAGAAATCAAAGGCATAGTCCTTTGTCAAAAAAAGATGTCTGCTTCCATACATACAAACAGTTTGAAGTGTTGGGAGACAGATGACATTATTTGCTCAATTGACGCTACAAGGCATGAAAAGACATGGTTTCTGCCGAAAATGAAATACTTTCTAGCAACGCTAGTTTGGGCGCAGCCACAGCAAAACCTCTTTGGGGAACTCACTTCCTTCGTGGGGGAATCGAAATACGAAGTGCCCTGCAAGTCGTTGCCATCCAGGATGAGATAGGTCTCGTCGTCCATCACCACCGTCACGTCGCGATTCGCCGGGAAAATCGACTTCACCATCTTATCCAGCCGCTGCCGCTGCGTTATTGCCTGCAGCTCCGAGACCAGTGGACAGGACTTCCGCTTCCTGACATGTACGCCTGGGACTTTTTCACTGTTTGGCCGGTTGCACCGATCTCCCGGCCAAGCACACGCAGCGATGTAGCCACTTTTCTCACGATCTTCTCCCGATCCTCCCCTTTGGAGCTTCTTGTCGCTCAAGGTCATCGGCCGTCTGGAACCGGGCTTTCTTTCGATGCTCTGATTGTTGTCCAATTGGCCAAGGTGTTGTAGATGTCGGAACAGGCGTATCCGGTGTCCACAAAGTGTCGCACGATGTCCGTTTTCGACGTCATTTGTCTTTTTTTTTTGCTGACTCATGGGTTACTATGATTGATGCTGCATGGGTAGTTTCGTCAGTGCGTGTGAAGGTAAACCATGAAAAATCGGCAGTTTTTCCATTTTTTTTAATACAAACTTTATGCAAAATATCAGCTAAATCGGACTTAAGGGAGAGTGGAGCAAAGCGGTCAAAGTTTGAGTTTTTTGAAAATTGAAAAACAGACAGGAGGCATTAAAGGAAATCGGGGTTTTCGAAAAAATTGTCGATGCCAAATGTCTTAAAATTGTATGAAACGTCGAGATCTAGTGTTATACCGAAAAAATTAGCGATAAATCTCAATATATCACTATTAAGATATTTGGCATCAACCATTTTTTTTTAAATCCCGATTTACGGTGATTTTTCGGTTTTCAAAAAACTCCAATTTTGACCGCATCGCGCCACTCTTCCTCAAGTCCGATTGAGCTGATATTGTGCACAGGATGTTTTTTCGAAGTGGTGAACATTTTTATGTGGTAACTTTTTGAAATTCGAAATGACCATTTTCATTGACATCCTAATATACAGCCATTTCATGTCAAACCAATATAGTGTTTCTCAAACTGCAGTTTTTTTGTTTTACTGTACAGAATATGCCAATTTATTTATGTATATTGTCAAACAAACCTTGTTTTTTCTCTATTATAGTGACTTTCAACACATTTCGGCTGCTTCGTCACTTTAACTTCCATTTTTGGAAGAATGTCGGGAGTGAGAATTGAACTCGTGATCTCTGCGTGAGGGGTATGGATGTTACCACTACGCCAGTTAGTGATTACAAGCTAGTAGATTTAGCCAAATTTAAACGGTGGGCACACGCAACTACGACAATGATACGTCAGATCGTGTTATACGAGAGAAATGTCGAACGGTATAAAATTGATCTACTAATCTACCCTTTAGAATTATTTTTTACTATAAAAGCTCAGTACTTCTACTAAAACTCGACATTATAATATCAGATTATTATCAGACACAATTCTCGTGCAAGATATTTCATCCACTTGCAAATAACATGTTTCTTCGTTACATGGAATAAATGTTTAATATTGAAAATATAATAGAATAAAGACAGCCCTAAATCGGACAATTCCTTTCTCGAGTTTTGCTCTTATCAACACATTCGGCGATCCATTTTTATTTATATAGATAGAAGACGATATAGGAGTGCGTTTTATCACATTAAAATCCATTTCCACTTTCGAACAAAGATCAATTTCCTTAGGGCAAACATTAAATGGACTAACAACGCTTGGCTCCATTGGCTCCATAGCAACGCGTGGCTCCATTTGCTATGCAGTTATGCAGAAATTTGTGCTTCATTTGTATGGCAGGCTCCCCTTTAAGAGGGGGAAGAGTGTCGAACCACCATAGAAACGTTCATCGATCCCTAAGCCTCTATATGCCAAGTTGGATTCCATTTGCTTGATTAGTTTTCTCAGATACAAAAATTCACGAACTGGAGATGCTATTTGAGCTTCAGTCGTTTGTTGGTGAAAAGGCTGAGAGGTAAATCCAACAAATATCGTCTTCAAGCCGCACTGTTTCAAGATTACCGCTCATTGGCTTGGTTCCACAAATTCTGGTTGATATCGTAGGGCTGGAAATAGGACTGCCGGTGTCACCGTACCTACGTTTAGG
Organism: Toxorhynchites rutilus septentrionalis; assembly: GCF_029784135.1. Taxonomy (NCBI): domain Eukaryota; kingdom Metazoa; phylum Arthropoda; class Insecta; order Diptera; family Culicidae; genus Toxorhynchites; species Toxorhynchites rutilus. Next base: position 205,563,882 of record NC_073746.1, on the reverse strand, counting down.
GGAGATTCCTAGGCAGACCAATTTGCGTTTATCCACGCTGTCGACTTGTTAGAAGCCAGTGTTTCCGCATCGATTCTGGTGATCAAACCCCTCAACAACTTGGGTAAACTTGGCAATATCATCCTTCAAGATAGCTTTTTCCTTCGGTTCAGAACAACTACTTATTCCATTGTCAGCCAAGTTTCTGAAGCTGGTTTTTTAGCAATTCAGCGCAACAATCGCACATCCTAAACATGCCACTATCGCTTAAATTTGGCATATTTCTAAATGTTCACGCAAGCATCACAAATGAAATACACTAGTTTCGCTAGAAAAAATAACACCCTTAACCCTTTCACTGCGGCAGTGTGCTCCGTCGAAGTGTTGCCGCTGAACGGAGCAATGCGCCGAAAAGTATGCATATCGTGCTGGTGTGATCCATGTGCAGTATCACCCTGATGTCGCCTATAGACGACACTCGTAGTGAAAGGGTTAAGTGAAAAGAAAAGACACAATGCTCACATATTTGTGTGTGTTTACAGCAAAAATTAAGATTTTTAAAGAACAACACAAATGGGAATAAAAGATAACGCATGATATGAAAACTCAATCATCGTTGAATTTCAAAAACACAAGCAAACGTCTAACTTAATTCAACCTTTTTCCACAGCTCTCAATGGAACTTATTCCAGTTGTCCAGCAGATACCCCGGCATACCGTTATAACTGAATAAATGAGAAATATCTGCGACAATTGCATGCATAAATTCCGAACGCTTGGATGAAGCTACATAAAAGAGGCAGTCTGATATGGATGTTCCAAATCTGCGACTGGTGTTTGGTTATACCATGCAGCTTCCGTTCCATAGTTTACATTTGGTAAGCCTCCTCAAAATAGTTTCAGCTGGACCAACGTTTGTCTCGCATGTTTCGTCGCATGTGGTGGACACACTGAATCTGACACAACTCTATCTTTTCCTCTTGTATATTTGTTCAGTTTCCAAATGAATTCAGTTTTATCGGTACATTCCCCACATGCAGATTCACTAACAAAAATTTAGATGGGTCGTGAGAATTAAATACGGAAAACGGGGCCACAACTCAAAAGTAACGGTGGCAATGGAAAGTGGGGTGGGCTTTTTCGATTCGTACAGGCAAGATCATTTTGTGATGTGATGCAAAGTGAGATAAATATTACGAAATTGAGCCTCCTCTACTGGCGTTAGCATAATCATTTTTTTATCAAACGATTTATATGAAATGTTCGTTCATTCAATGTTTAAACAGCTTAACAGAAAAAAATCCATATTCTAATTCTGAACGATAAAGTTGGATTTCTTAAAATAACTTTGCATAAACTCCTCTCTCCAGATTTTTCACAAAACGTGTTCAGTTGGAGAAAACTCCGGAGATATTGGTAATGAGATCAATATCACCATTTTTTGACACGAGATCAAATTTTTGATTTTACGAGATCGATCACTACAGTCATCTATCGGAAAAAAACTAATGGATGTATTTTTCATTACATTCAATCGACTGAATCCCCTTGGGCAAGTTCCACATTTTGCTACCGAGCAGCAACATCATAATTTGAAAACATTGGAATTGTTTTAATATGGACACACATTACATGATAGGGGATATAAAAAATGGAAACCCACAACAGTTATATTCATTTTGCTTATATTTATATTCCATCAATTTTTATTTGTTTGGCCCTGAATGACGTTATGGTTTCGAGAAAACACTTTACAGACAAAAAAATCGATTTTTCAGTACATCAAGCGAATAATGGTATCATTTTCCATTTCTGGAGACAGATTCCGCTCGTCTTATCTATTGATCTATAGGCTCGAGGTATATTAACTTTCACACTACCGAATACATAAAAAATGATATTAATAGCAATAGCTTTTCCGGGAAGCTTACCAAGCAGAAAAACCACAGTGTTTTCGTCGTAATGAAGAATAATATTTATTCAACACGCAATAGCCTCATGTGAAACCCGTTGCTCTCACCCACGAGCGCCAAACCACAATGGTAGCATTTCGTTTTTTAACCGAAAGTGTTCCTTTGCGCCCAAAATTGGGCTGTAAGGCGGCTCGCACACCGGAGCAATGAGCAACTAGCAACTGTCAACATGCAATAAGCAATATTATCACCAATGGATTTTTCCATTTAATCTTTGTTGATCTCGCACACCGACGCAATACGATATCGCTGTCGCCTTTACAGAGCAACACATGTCGCTAGCAACACGGCGTGTCGGTTGAATAGCAACTTATCGCTCATATTTTGACAAGTTTCGTACATTAAGGCGATTGTTTGCATAATGTCAGGGGTTTTTATTGCTCTGGTATGCGAAGAACAACAAAATATGTTTCCTGTTGCATATTGTGTACTGCAGTTTGCTAGTTGCTTATTGCTGCGGTGTGCGAGCCGCCTAAGGCGGCTCGCACACCGGAGCAATAAGCAACTAGCAACTGTTAACATGCAATAAGCAATATTATCGCCAATGGATTTTTCCATTTAATTTTTGTTGATCTCTCACACCGACGCAATATGATATCGTTGACGCCTTTACAGAGCAACACATGTCACTAGCAACACAGCGTGTCGGTTGAAGAGCAACTTATCGCCCATATTTTGACAAGTTTCGTACATAAAGCGATCGTTTGCATAATGTCAGGGGTTTTTATTGCTCTGGTATGCGAAGAACAACAAAATATGTTGCCTGTTGTATATTGCGTATTGCAGTTTGCTAGTTGCTTATTGCTGCGGTGTGCGAGCCGCCTAAATGTGTGCAAATAAAATTGCTCGTTGCCCGCAGTGGTTGGTGTAATGTTTTCTCTCATTTTATTTATGATCGAAACGGCGGTAAAGGAAAAAGGAGAAAAAAAGCTCTGTGTCTGCACTTTTTCCATTATTGTGAGGTTTGATCTGGCGGAAGAAGTCCCCACCGCACACACAGAATAGAGCGCTATGCGTATGTGCCACAGCGCGGCGAATGTGGTGGGTGTATTAAAGCTTCATCGGAGGATTTTTTATGCATTGTTATGTTCTGTCTGTGTCCACCGAAACACACAATTTGGCTTGGACTATGTCTGCCAATCGCAATGAAAATTTCGAAGACATGTTGGAAGAAGAAAACCATGTGGAACATGAATTTATGGCATAAATTTGAATTGTGGTGCTAAGATTTGGATACATCTTAAATGTAAATAACAACATATGTTGAACAAATACAGTTGGTTGAACAGAAGTGTTCCCGAAGACAGGCAGTAATACCGTCGACAGGATTCTGTAAACATGACCAAAACCCATTGTTTGGTTAGACGAGGATTAGAAGGGAGGAATCAAACAGTGATATCAATTCTTTTGAGATAAAGGGGAATATACGATTCATGTCGCGACTAGATGTTTTTAACCGGTAAATCAGGTTGGCTTTCTAATACCCTGAAAGACAGTGGGGTCCGGCAAAATAGATCACATGCTACATGACAGCAGACCTTGTCATGATAGGCATCACTACAAACGCAGATATTCCTATCAACGATCCTAATATAAATGTGCTTCTAACGAGTAATGATTAGAAATAAGTCTGAACTTCAAGCGAATAGAGTCCCGATCAACAATGAATCCCTTGAATTTGTCGAAACCTTTGTCGATAACAGGGATAAGTGTATGCAACCAGCGACCCATTTTATATCAGCTCCGATTGTGTTGTAAATTGGAGATTGCGTATCCACAGATGAGTAATAATTTCGGAAAGTGGTAAGTAAATTACATGAGTGCTTGTTTTATCGGTTAGTAAGGTTCTATTGAGTTGAGGTTATTCGAGTATTTAAAATAGTAATCAATCGGGAAAGATTCAATTTTCACCAAAGCGTGATATAGTGAAAATACTGTGTCCCATTGAAGCTTGGTTCTTAGCATTTTGCTAAGGATTATATGATCAAAATAATGAGATTTTTTTAAACAACAGCTACAGTGTAGACGCATGTATTACAGCCTTCTTGATGTTGCGAATCGACCAATTTACACGATTTTATCGAAATAAACTTGTATTTTTGTATTACCATAATTGGTACAATGTTACATCTACGTGCCAATTATCGCAATATCGAAAGCTGCCCTGTTCCTATTATGGTTGTACGAAAACTTCTCGCTGTGCGAGCAGCAGTCTTCCGTGTTTGACATAAAACACGGCGAACGAGACGAACAATGTTCACGCTGCTCTCGCAGTTTTGTGTTTGCAGACAAACATGATTTTTTCGTTTCGTGTTTGGAAATGTGACTTGTTTGTATTCGTAGTATGTTTGGATATACGATGTTTAATCCCAATGTTTAACATGATGTTCAGTTTCTCATTATGGCAATGGCGATTGGCAGTTTTTTTTCGATCACACTCAAGCTAGCTCGGAAAATATATTGTTCGCTTATCCTACCTGACTGGAATGTTCCAAATTCTAGTTGGGCGGAATATTCAAATTGTTGCGAATGGACAGAGGCGGCGTTGAGTAATAGTGGACGAAATATTAACAGAAGGGGATGATTTGATAATACAACAGTGATGCCAGATTTGTGATATTTGATAAGCAACAAAATTTATAGGATCTTAAAGAAGAAATAACTCGGATTTTCAACAGCATCCAACTCGTAATGTTAGAGTTATGCATGAAGAATTTTGTTCACCATTTAAAACGCGTTATCGAAAAAAGGAGTAGTCACATCGAAAATGTCCTAAAATAAGCTTTATTTTCATTTTTTAAAAATAAAAATCGATTCACTTTTGTAGAAGATATTAAAATTTGTCGCGTGAGCGTTTAATCAGAAAGACCCTGTACATCGCTTTATCTGTTCCGAACAAAATAAACGTCGATATTAGAGTTCTTCACAATTGATATAATTATTTAGTGCAATTTATATAACATTCGTTATTATTGACTATTTGAACAAGCACTAAAATTGAATAGCGCGTGGCAAAAATGTTTAGTTACCCACCTTAAAATACCAAGAATATGTGTATACTTTCCTGAAAATATGCATCTAAAACTAATTTTTGGGTATTTATTTGGCCAGCATTCGTATGACGTCGCCCCGTTAAGCTTTTCAATTGGCAACATGCATGGAGAAAAAAAATCTCATAGAAAGTTTCTTTCTATTCAAAGAATGTTTTTTGACATGAGACTACGTCTAACCGGAATATATGGAGGGTAAAATGAAAACCTAAACACAGAACATGCAGGAAAAAATGAAAGATTTCGAATGCTTATAGCTCGAACATTTCGTACTGGATAGGAGAGATGTTTGCATCACTTGATAGGGAATATTTCTACTCATCTATCGCAACTAACAAAATGTTGTTTTTCATTAGATAAACAATTGAATAACTGTAAAATATTAGGCGTTATCTAAACGCCCTAACTGCATCGTTTTGATTGGCCCGATTTACGGTTTCCCTAACACAGCCATCAAAACCAAGCAGCCTTGGGGAAATCGGCATTGCAAATACATGAAAGTAGGGGGACTTTTGTTCTCATCGAAAAATGTTCCCTAACACAGACTTTAAAACCAAGCAGCGAAATCGGCATTGCAAACACACGAAAGAGCCTAGAGGCGAGTGAACTGAAAAGTTTAAACCCTCTTAAAGCCAAAAAGAAGAAAAAGAACACACGAAAGTAGGGGGAGCTTTTGTTCTCACCGAAATGTGTTCCCTAATAGAGATTTCTAAACCAAGGTGCCTGGAGAAATCGGTATTTCAAATTCATGCAGTCGGGGGTATTTTTGTTCCGACTGGAATGTGTTTCCCTAACACAGACTTCAAATCCATGAAGCGTGGGGAAATCGGCATTGCGAATTCATACAAATCGGGGGTATTTTTGTTCTGATTGAAATGTGTTTCCCTAACACAGACTTCAAAACCGAGGTTTCTGGGGAAATCGGCTCTGCAAATAAATGCAAACTGCGAGTACTTTTGTCCTCGCTTGCCTTTGTGCAGAGTGGAATATGTCTGTCCTAACATGATCTTCTAAACTTAGGAACCTGGGAAAATCGTGCAGCCACTAGAAGCGAATGAACTTCCCAGTTTCAAGCAAATTCGAGATTCGAGAAGTATGTACACTTTTGGGATGTAAACTTCAGAGGGAAATTTAAAATAAAATAATCGTTTGATAATTTTTTTTTTGTCTTTATTGGAAAGATTTTCAGCCTTAGGCTGGTTCATCAAACGTTTGATAATTCTTCCGTACATATATTTTGTTCTAGTCATCATACCAAACGTAAAAGGTCCGTCATTAAATTTACTTGTAACGAAGAACAATCAATCACAATAAATGAATTGACTTTACACGGCATTTGTTCATTTTTTTCACTCACAGAGCGAATATATTGAACTCAATTGAATTTGGAAACTGTTTCATTCAATCAAGAATTTAATCAATACAAACGAATGATTGCTAAGCTATGGTAGTTCCACGTGAACCTTGCGGTTATATCATAGATATAACTCACTCATTTTTTTTTTTCACGGAAAACTGACTTGCAAAATGTGCATGAACTCATAGCCTCTGAGTTCATGCCATTTTTGCAATACGAACTGAATTTTTTGTTAGTTTCTGTGAATAAGTTTTTACAAAGAAATGCTATAAGCGGAATTATTTTTTTCCGTGTGTTGCCGCAGTAGCAATGGACTTGGCAACCCGGGCAAACAATGAACATACCGAGATAACACCGATAGCTACGGTGTAATCACAAGTGTCGATCAAGCAGAGGATTATAAACAATAGAAGCCTGAAGTAAATAGATAGGTTCTGCTACGTATGAGATAGAAATTGCATTATAGAAAGTTTACACTTTAATTTAGTTTCAAACGGTGAATTTACCAGATATCGGGATTGAAATTATAAAAAGGGTTACCGAATTGTAAGCCCAGAATATACTTTTATTTTTTTGTGAATTAATATAATCATATTTTGTAGCTTTGAAGCACGCCAAATAAAAGCTGTCAAAAATCTGTAATTTCCTTTGAATCGATCCCGACAAACTTCAAAGAATTCGCTATCGCAGCGATGAGTCATCATTCTATCTCCACAGAAAAGGATGGCTGTGCTAGATGCCACAGACCCGACGGAGCGGACAACATGGTCCAATGTGATTCATGCGACATATGGTGGCATTTCAGTTGTGCAGGTGTCACAGACTCAATTGCTGATCGTATGTGGTTATGTGCCCGGTGCAAACGATCCTATCGTCCTTCGTCGAGGGTCAGTAATACGAGTAGAGCTTCATCGAATCTGGCAGAAAGTATGACACGTCTACGAGAACGTCAGGATTTAGAAAAGCAGCGTACGGATGTGGAATTGGAAAGAAAATTCTTGCAGGAGCAACGTAAATTGTTGGAAGCTACGATTGCTGCCTCGACGGTCCAGCAGCATAACCCAAATTCAAGCCAAGTGTATTCTGTGAGATCTGAAGGAGAAATAAATGAAGAATTACCTTCGGGACTACCGTCAGATTTGGGAATTCAGCAACACAGTTCTCCCTTTCGTGACCCGATTATTTCCGTGCTGAATATGACTGATAGTGTAGATTATTCGAATGCACTGAATGCACTGAAGGCAATCCAGGCTGAAGGTGACCATGGAGAGAAGGCCATGGACATGGTTCGAGATCTGCGCGGGAAATTGGAACGTTGTTTGGCGCAAGCGGATCCAATATCTTCGCAGTCAACCAATTTGCAACAACAGACGGTATTATGCAGAAAGGAGATGGAAGGAATACAGTCGACAGCGTGTCGTTTACCGGCGGCGCCATCATCGGATACTCAAGTAGGGACACTGAATGTTCATGGGACAACTGAAGATGTTCTTATACAACCCAGAGCAAAGTCAAAGCAACATCCAAAGACGTTATCTTTTCCACCGCTACAAATGCCTTCAGTACAGCCGTCTCCACTACAGCACCCCATAGTGCCTCCGCATTCGATAGTGCCGTCTTTGGCGCAGTCAACTTCAACACAACAACCCTCGATGCACCCGCCTCTGGTGCAGCCATCACTTTCGAAACAGCCAACACTACAGCAAACATCGTCGATGCCGACTTCAGTGCAACCACCTTCAACATACCAATGTTTGGTTCCGCCATATTCCATGTTACCTTCATCGGTACAATCTTCAGGAATCCCGTGCTTGACGCATCAGCCTCCGGTGCAGCCGTCTTCAGTACAACCAGCAACAGTTCAATCTTCTTCAATACAACCGGCAACACAGTCATCATTGATACACCTATCTATGATGCAGCAAGTTCCAGCGGAGCCTGTACCGATCCTGCCTTCAGGACAGCCTACTTTCATGCATCAGATTCCGGTGCATCAGCATAATTTCCAGCAGCGTCAGGGGAATCCTCCAATCCATCAACAGCCGCCACCGTTTGTACAGCAGTCAGCGGTAAGTCAGATTCACATTGATAGCTTGATGGAGCAATTGGATCTCTGCAAGCGACAAATCGAAGAATTACGTCTTGCAAGATTGGAACGTGTGGAACTAGGTAAGAGTCAAGCCTTTCACGATGGTAACAATAAATACGAGATCTTTCCGAGTTTGCCTTTCTTTCCGACCCAATACCCTCAGCAGTAGCTGAATGAACAAATGCATTCATTAAATAATAGCGAGGAGCAGCTGCGTCGTCTTCACGCGCGCTCTCGTAACGATAATTGTAACCCTAATAATCAATATCCAAATTCAAATCGACAAGACCACTTCCCCTCGGCACCCGACCAGTTTCGTCCAACTTGTTATCCAAGTCAACAGCAACTAGCGGCACGGCAGTCCCTGGCTTGTGATCTACCAAGTTTCTCCGGCAACCCTGCTGATTGGCCCATATTCATTTCCAACTATGAATATACTACTCGAGCATGCGGCTACAACGATGGAGAGAACATGGTTCGACTTCAACGAAGCTTGAAGGGGCAAGCATTGGAAAGTGTTCGGAATCGTCTCGTATTACCATCCGCGGTGCCGAATGTCATCGAAGCTCTCCGACTGCGGTATGGTCGTCCGGAACTTCTCATCAACGCTCTTCTGCATAAAGTTCGTTCGATTCCCTCTCCTCGATCTGACAGGTTGCAAGGTTTGATTGAGTACGGATTGGCGGTGCAGGAACTGTGAGACCACATCGAAGCTGCGGATCAGCGCGATCATCTGGCGAATCCAACGTTGCTCCAAGAGCTTATCAACAAATTACCATCGGATCAGAAGATGATGTGGGCAGCCTACAAACGAGGACTTAGTGTCGTAAATTTAAAGACGTTTGCGGAATACATGACAGGTGTGGTGCAAGATGCAACGAGTGTGGTGAACTACGAGCCAGAGCACAAGAAAAGCGGTAGTAGATCCAGAGAATATGTGAACTCCCACGCGACAGATTTCGCACTACCATCCACGTTGACAAAAACAACAAAGCCTGGTGACTGTATCAACTGTAACAAATCTGGACATAAGATGCGAGAGTGTGATGCTTTCAAATCGCTCAGTGTAAACGAACGATGGAAGCGGATTCGATCATTGGGTGTTTGCCATATCTGTCTATTTGCGCATGGAAAGCGATCTTGCCGTAGCGACAGCCGTTGCAACGTGAGTGGTTGCCAGTACCGTCACCACTCGCTACTACATGGAAGGACGCCAGTGCAGTTGATTCCTCGGGTCGCTGAGAACCATACGCATCGCTTTGTCGATTCCGGTGTCCCCTTCAGAATCGTTCCCGTCACGCTCTACGGTACCACAGGACGGATAAACACATTCGCGTTCCTGGACGAAGGCTCGTCGCTGACGCTCATCGAAGGTGAATTAGTGACTCAATTAGGGATAAGTGGAAGTTCGCAACCGCTCTGCCTACGATGGACTGGGAACACATCTCGCATGGAGAAGAACTCTAAAGTGGTTACAGTTGTAATATCAGGAGTAGGTCAGATGCGGCAGTTCAAGCTGGCCAACGCGAGAGAAAATCTCAATTTGCCAAGTCAGAGTTTCAACTATGGCAAAGCTGCTGAAGGATATCCATATCTTAGCCAAATTCCAATACAGAGCTATCAAGGAGCAGTTCCGAAAATTCTCATCGGTCTCGATAATTTGCGGTTGGCACTGCCTCTGAAAATACGTGAGGGAGATGGGCCATCTGCAGTAAAAACACGATTGGGATGGTGCGTGTACGGACAACAAGTAGAGCAACTAACGGAAGGTTACAGCTTCCATGTCTGTAAGTGTGACAGCAGCAGTGAAATACAGGAAAAGGAAACTTTGAAGCAGTTTTTCGCTGTAGAAGAGACAGGAACTACGATTCACGTCGCTCTCAGCAAGGAAGAGGAACGAGCACAATACTAGAGCAGACAACGAAACGGGTGAATGACCATTTTGAAACAGGCCTACTGTGGAAAAAGACGACATCCATCTTCCCGATAGCTATCCCATGGCTGTGCGTAGGCTGCAATGCCTCGAGCGTAAACTTGACAAGGATCCTGCTTTGCACGAGAATTTCCATCGACAAATCCAAGAATACCAAGATAAAGGTTATGCTCACCGTGTGACGCCGGAAGAATTCCAGAAAGCGAATCCAGCGAGAACATGGTTTCTACCCTTGGGTGTTGTGACCAATCCCAACAAGCCCGGGAAAGTGAGGGTTGTTTGGGATGCTTCAGCAAAAGTTGGAGGCGTCTCGTTGAACAGTATGCTGTTAAAAGGTCCGGACCAGCTCACAGCGTTGCCTGCAGTTCTCTATCGATTTCAGCATTTCTGGGTGGCAGTCAATGCGGATTTACAGGAGATGTTCCACCAAATCTTCATACGAGCGGCAGACAAGTATGCGCTCTGCTTTTTGTACCGGAAATATAAAACACAGCCATTGGAGGTGTTCGTCATGGATGTGGCGACTTTCGGAGCAACTTGTTCTCCTGCGTCGGCACAGTTCGTCAAAAACCTGAACGCAAAAGAACATGCAGAACAGTTCCCTCGGGCCGTGGATGGTATTCTTAGAAAGTCACTACGTCGATGACTACTTGGATAGCTTCGGTAGTGTCGAGGAAGCGAAGCAGGTAGCGGAAGATGTGCAAAGTGTGCACCGTGATGGAGGTTTCAATCTACGTAACTGGAAATCAAACTGTAATGAAATTCCGCGACATCTGGGAGAAACTAAAGCAGTTGACAGCAAGAACTTATACATTGGAGTTGGTGAAGCAACGGAACGAGTCCTAGGAATGCTCTGGAAGCCAACTGTGGATGAGCTCTGCTTTTCTACACGAATGAGCGACGAGGTACGAGCTCTAATCGAAAGGGGTGACGTGCCAACCAAACGACAGGTACTTCGCTGCGTGATGACGCTGTTTGATCCGCTCGGACTGCTTGCGCCGTTTCTCATACACGGTAAGGTCCTGATTCAGGATTTGTGGCGCGCAGGAACCGATTGGGATGAAGCTATTGGAGACGTGTCCTACGACCGTTGGAGAAAATGGGTGGAAATGATTGAGTTCGTGTCTACAATAAGAATCCCGAGATGCTACTTTCCTCGAGCAAACGAACAAACCTACAAACGGGGCCAACAGCACGTCTTCGTAGATGCGAGTCCAACGGCGTACTCCTGTGCAGTTTACTTTCGTGTCAAGGATGAAAAGGGAGTTATACGCTGCTCCCTGGTATCTGGGAAAGCTAAGGTTGCCCCTCTTAAGCCTATGTCTATCCCAAGACTTGAGCTTCAAGCTTGTGTTCTTGGAACACGCATGCTAAAATTTGTGCAGGAAAATCACACAATAAGTGTTGTAAGGCGGATTCTGTGGACCGATTCCACTACAGCCTGGCACTGGATACGATCGGATCCCCGTAATTTCAAGCCATTCGTAGCTCACCGTGTGGGAGAAATACTGGAGAACACGAATGCTACGGAATGGAGGTGGATACGGTCACACTCTGCTGACGAAGCAACCAAATGGGGATGTGGTCCATACTTTTCAGAAGAGAGCCAATGGTTCGACGGGCCGAAATTCTTACTGAAATCCGAGTGTGATTGGCCATGCTCTACACCACCTTCTGTGAACATCCCAGAAGAAATTCGACCATCTGTGCTGCATCACGCTACAGTCGAGCGTATTATATATTTTGAGAGGTTTTCATCTTGGGATCGATTGAATCGTGCCGTTGCCTACACTTTTTTCGCATAACGCAGTTAAGAAACATCCGGGAAGAAGTGGTCAACTGATGCAGAACGAACTTCGTGCAGCAGAAACTATCATCTTGAAACTCGTTTAATGGGAGTCATATGTGGATGAGAGAAGTATTCTTGAACGGAATGAAGACAAGCCGATTAACGAAAGGAAGCCGTTGGACAAAAGCAGTGGGATTTACGAATTAGTTCCAATAATCGACGAGAATGGATTGTTACGCCAGTATGGGAGAATTGGGGCTGCGAGAGACATCAGTTATGACATGCGCCATCCAGTGATTTTGCCCAAAGGTCACTGGGTAACTAGACTGATAGTTGAGAAGTACCACCGTAAATATCGACATGCTAACCCGGAAACTGTCGTGAATGAGATACGTCAAGTCTATAGTATATCCAAACTTCGTTCTCTTGTCAAGAATCTATCACGAGCTTGTATGATGTTTAATGCGGGCGCTACACGATTCGTCCAACGTTTCACTCGAATGTTGGACTCAAACATTTGGCTCGATGAATCGACAAATGTTGTGACGAATGTGCTGCTACACGGTGAAGCGAATGTTCGATTCAATGCACTCGGTCCAAACATTCGGCGAGTATATGGATCGAATGTTTATTGTTTTTATTTACCATCAAAAACGTTAGGAAACTGGATGACGATGCGAGTATTGAAATTGCTGCCGTAGCAATTGTACTGATATCAAGCTGCATCATTATTAAACTGTAATATTTTGCCGAATATTTTGAATTTTATGAATCAATTTCATAGTTCCTTCATCTAAAACTTGTAAACAAACCAATCTGTCAAAGATAGATTCGGACGAATCGTGTAGCGGTGTATCGAATGTCATCGAGTGCAGAATCAACGAATGACAAAAATCCTTTGACTCGTGCCACTCGCGTTGGAAGGTAATCCACAACGAACGGATTACCTTCCAACGCGAATATTCGACACTCGACATTGGAGGTTCGTAGCTCGTCAGTCGACTACACGATGCGTCGAATCATCGAGCGTCCAGCATTCGAGGGTGTTCGTAGCATCGTGTAGCGCTGGCTTAAGCTACGCAAGGCTCGTTCGAATATTCCGTCTATGGCTCCATTACCACCAGCGCGTCTAGCCGTGCGCGTTCGCCCGTTCAGTTACGTGGGGGTGGACTACTTTGGGCCTCTGCTAGTGAAAGTCGGAAGAGCCAGCGTCAAAAGGTGGATTGCATTGTTTACGTGCCTTACAGTACGTGCGGTACACTTGGATGTAGCGTACAGTCTGTCGACATCTTCATGTGTTTCGTGTGTGCGGCGCTTCGTAGGGCGACGTGGTTCGCCAGTGGAGTTCATCAGCGATAATGGGACCAACTTCCAAGGAGCTGAACGCTTGCTGGGGAACAAATAAAGCAGGGACTGTCGGCAACGTTTACAAATTCATCGACAAAGTGGACTTTTATACCGCCCGGTGCCCCACACATGGGAGGCGCATGGGAACGGCTTGTGCAGTCCGTCAAGAGAGCCATGATGGATGCGTACGCTGAGGGGAAGTTGGATGATGAGGGTTTACAAACGTTGGTCGTGGAAACGGAAAGCATTGTGAACTCAAGGCCTCTGACCTACCTGCCTCTGGATTCTGCTGAGTCAGAGGCGTTGACGCCGAACCATTTTTTGATGGGAAGTTCGAGTGGCGCCAATCTACCGGATACAGCACCGAATCCACAACAACTGCCTTTGCAAGATATGTGGAATCAAATACAGCAAAAATTGGATCGGTTCTGGTATCGCTGGATCGTGGAGTACCTGCCAGTGATACGGAGACAACCGAAGTGGTTTATCGAGGTTCGACCAATACAAGTAGGGGACTTGGTGCTGGTAGTCAACGGTGATGAACGTACTTGCTGGATACGAGGACGCGTAATTGAAACCATTGTCGGAACCGATGGCCGAGTTCGGCAAGCCAAGGTACAAACCACAGGAAGCATTCTTCGTCGACCAGTCGTTGTTGGCTGTGGTTTCAAGTAGTGCAGTCTTGGTGGATCGCAAGATGCACCCGGGGGAGGATGATGCCGCAGTAGCAATGGACTTGGCAACCCGGGCGAACAATGAACATACCGAGATAACACCGATAGCTACGGTGTAATCACAAGTGTCGATCAAGAAGAGGATTATAAACAATAGAAGCCTGAAGTAAATAGATCGGTTCTGCTACGTATGAGATTGAAATTGCATTATAGAAAGTTTACACTTTAATTTAGTTTCAAACGGTGAATTTACCGGATATCGGGATTGAAATTATAAAAAGGGTTACCGAATTGTAAGCCCAGAATATACTTTTGTTTTTTTGTGAGTTAATATAATCATATTTTGTAGCTTTGAAGCACGCCAAATAAAAGCTGTCAAAAATCTGTAATTTCCTTTGAATCGATCCCGACACCGTGCATGAAAAGAAACGAAGAGCAATGAATACTGCGACAACGGGTGGTATGTGTTGAAAATGATGTGTTTCAATTATAAACACCATGTTTGTTTATGATGTGTGATCTATACATGTTTGTGTTTGTGTATCATTGAACGTGTTTGGGATAAACATTAAACAATAGCCAAAGGTATCTTCGTGTTAAACAGAATCATGGAATTTGAATATTGCGTGGATATTTGTAAGTGTTTTTCGGAAGAATGCTCAGCAGTGTAGTAAAACAGCACTATGCGTGCCGACCGAAGCATATTTGTTTGGTTCACTATGTTGAAAATTAAATCTTAGGTTAATGGATTAATATCCTTTGATCAGCTCCTGAAGAGCAGTGAAAACCTCTATTATAAAAAAAATATTAACACTAGAACTAGAACTGTTATATACCTATTTCTATCAAACCGGTAATTTTGACCGCTGCGATGTTTAGTTATAAAAATATATAAATTTGAAAAAAAAATTCAAAAAATAAAATATAGGATGCAGAAAAAATACGCATGGCTGCAAAGACCAGGCCATCATCGACGCAACCATAGTCGGCCAGGCGGTTTATAATCAGCGGAACCTAAGCATGGCCTATATCGATTACAGGAAGGCTTATGACTCCATACCTCACTCGTTTCTCGTCCGGGTATTGGAGCTCTACAAAATTGATCCCGTCGTCGTTAGGTTCCTGCAGCATGCGATGAGGCAGTGGAGCACGTCTCTGCACCTTAGTGATGGGGAAAATGTGTTGCAGTCTAGAACGCTGCAGATAAAGAGGGGGATATTCCAAGGCGACTCTTTCAGCCCGCTTTGGTTTTGTCTGGCACTGAACCCCCTCAGTAGGACGCTCAATAGAAACGGTCATGGCTATAAAATAAGGTATGGCGACGGCGCCCACGAAGAAGTGACCCATACCTTTTACATGGACGATCTCAAGGTCTACGCTGATTCACGTCAGCGTCTAGGTGTAGCTATCCGGGTTGTCGAAGACATAAGCAGGGACATCTGTATGGAGTTCGGCCTCGACAAGTGTCGCTGTGTCCACCTGCTGAAAGGACAACTTACCGAATCCGGAGGCTACGAGGTCTATGACGGCGAGTTTATAAGAGACATGGTTCGTGGCGAATCCTATAAATATCTTGGATTCCGACAGCTCACCGGGATTCGCCACTCCGACATCAAGACGGAGCTGCGAGACAAGTTCTTGAGTCGAGTGAACTGTGTACTGAGGACTTTCCTCAACGCGGGGAACAAGGTACGCGCGATCAACACATTCGCGGTTCCCCTGCTGACCTTCAGTTTTGGTGTAGTCAAATGGAGCAAAACTAACCTAGAGGACCTTGAGAGGAGGATGAGGAAAGCATTCAAAGAGGCCGGAATGCACCATCCTCAATCGGCACTGGAGAGAGTTTCACTACCACGCAAAGAAGGGGGACTTGGAATCGTCGACATTTCTGCACTGTGTGTTGCCCAGGTACGACAACTGCGCGAGTACTTCGCAGAACGCGCCAACCAAAACGCGCTATACCGGGCTGTCTGCGCCGCCGACAGAGGATACAGCGCTCTGCACTTGGCGCAAGCGGAGTACCAACTCAACTGCAATCTGCAGACAGTGGAGGAGAAGATTGCAGCTTGGAAGCAGAAGGCAGTGCATGGTGCCCACCCCCATCAACTGGACCGGCCACACGTCGACAAGGCCGCATCTAATCTGTGGCTAACGCGTGGTGAACTCTCTTCAGTAGTAGAAGCCGACATGATAGCCATCCAGGACAGGATAATGCCGACGAGAAACTGCAGGCGGTACGTCTGGCATCAAGACGTTGATGACATTTGCCGGATGTGCCATCAACCAGGTGAAAACATAGAGCACATTATGGGAGGCTGTCCCGTTTTGGCCAACGCAGCCTACACCGAGCGCCACAACAACGTGGCCCGTATTGTTCATCGACAACTGGCGCTCCAATGTGCTCTACTGGAAGACAACGTACCAAACTACCGGTACCTGCCTGCACCTGTCCTGGAAAATGACCGTTTCAAGCTGTACTGGGATCGCACTGTTCTGACCGACCTCTCGGTCCACCACAACCGCCCAGATATAATGGTTTACGACAAGAGCGACCGCAAAGTCACCATCATCGATGTCGCTATTCCACTGAACCAGAATCTGGAGGAGACCCACGGTCGCAAAATCTGCAAGTACCGACCATTGGCCGTGGAGCTCAAGGAACTGTGGGGGCTAAGGGAGGTCCCAAGAATTGTTCCAGTCGTTCTCTCTGGAACTGGAATTATCCCGAAGACACTTCTGGAAGCGCTAAAGGTGTTGAACATCGAGAAGGAATTGGCCGGCATCCAAAAGTCGGTCATCCTTAGCACCTGCGCGATTGTCCGACAATTCCTCGGTCAGGACTAAAACAGCACGAGCATGCAGATACGTGCATTCCGCAGAGCCTAGTCCCCCTTTGGCATTCAGAAGCCCGGGGGCAGGTGAAAATTCTGGCTAGGTTCGCCTAGTTAAGAAGTGAGATAAGTCTGCCAAAAAAAATATATCATTTTTATGAATTTTCGAGACTTCGAATTTTTGTATGTTAACAATCATTTTTAGCCACAAATTATGAATCCTGATGTGATTCAAAACAAAAAAGCTCCCAATCAATCTCATTCCGAATGCAGCCAAATGCTTATTCCGTCTGTTATCACAAAATACTAGGGCACCTTGGTCATGCTGAAACAGTTTAATACAGTGGTCCGATGTATGTTGCAGTTCGTTTTGGAAGACACTGTTCTTTGAACGCATTTTCTCATGGGTTCGATTTTAAGAAAGGGTGAGCGAGCTGCCTGAATTCGAGATTATTCATCTTCAAGGAATAATCAAGCCAGTAATCATAAATAATGTGGATGGAAGACTAGACGAGAACCCGTTTTAAAAAGGTCAAGGATAATTTCGATTTATCATTTTAATCAATTGAAACGCGTTACTACAGATGCTCAAGGACGCAGTGCTTCAATCGTTGAGCGTCGGATGGCTCCTCTTCCCCGAGAGTCAGTAGGTTCAGTACTTCCTCATGATCATGAAGGATCTCAACTGGAAACGAAACATTTTAAGTATGCAGGGGAATCGTTAGCTGATGTGTGGAATAATCTAGCGATCGATGGATATTCCCTTAAAGCAGAGTATATTGAGTTTGCAAATTCTAAAATCGATGAACCGGAACTAGTATGATATTAAGCCGAGTGGTTTGCTCGTCCCGTAAGGACATCCCAAGGCCTTTTGCATGTAGTGAAATGTAACGACAGGAACTGCTGCATTAAACTAAGGAGTTGTTACATTTGTGTAAATCAACATCAATTTATGTCGGTCCATGTTGCTTTCAGCTTAACGCCAGTTGGGTTGAAAGCACCAATCCCAACATATGACTGCATTGTGTTGTTAAAATGGGGGGTGGTGTAGGGGTCCAACAATCGAATTATTAGCGTTACGTAATTTGTGCATGACGCCTCATCAAACAGATTTCATTTGGTTGCTAATACATTCGTGTTAGACAGTTCGTGTTCCGAACAGAAATATTTCTGTTTGAATAAAAAAATTGATGATGAATTATTCAATAAATAATGATCGCGCCGCACAGGAAAGAAAAAAATATTTGAATTTTTTGCATCGATTTAAAAAAAGTGTCAGAAACATTTTTCATAGTGTTTTAGAAAATCTTCTGTAATTTTGCATCTATTGCAGTAAATATTGATGTCAGCGGGAAAATTTTCAGTACATTGTACGCTTGTGGGTATGACGATTGCAAGGAGTGATGATATACATACACTTACGTATTCCCACATATACACACAATCTACACCCTCCAATTATTGCCTTGAAAATGTTGTTCATATATATGGTAGTTACATCAGCACAATTGTCATCATCATTCTCATTCGAATTGGTCTATATGGAAGCTATGGAAACAAACTTTTTTTTTTCTGATTGATCATCTGAAATATAGCTGGTCAAATATCAGGATTTAATTTCAAAACCAGCGTCTCGGAATTTTTGGGGTTAAGTTTTATAACTAATTAAAATATATATTTAGAAATTTTTTGTTATTTCTCCTCCATATGATAAAAATATTCACAATTTTCTTGCCCTGCAAACTACAGGGTCTTCCAGATTAAACGCTCACGAAAAAAAATCGAATAGCTCCTCATAATTTTTTTTTTGTTTTGCTCAATCGATGGTAACACTGCATTCCCACTGCACTTCGGGACGATAATATTCGGCTACTCGTTCAGTCTGATCGAATGGTTTCTAGTGTCAAGATGTACAATTTCCATGAATGTGTATTTTTAGTGAAATCGTATTACTCGAGCAACCGAAACCTCAATAAAACTTTGCCCTCTTATAGTAAGAATTTCAACATTTCTCATTGCGATTACTTCCTCTGGAGGTACGTGAAGGACCGTTGCTATGTTAATAAGCCACAAAATTTGGAGGAACTTAAAGAAGAAATAACTCGGATTTTCAACAGCAACGAAGTCGTAATGTTAGAGTTGTGCATGAGAAATTTTGTTCACCGTTTAAAACGCGTTATCGAAAAAGGGGTGGTCACATCGAAAATGTCTCGAAATAAGCTTTATTTTCGTTTTTAAAAAATAAAAATCGGTTCACTTTTATAGAAGTTATTAAAAAAAAAAGAAAAACCTTGAAAGACCTTGTACTTCTCTACAATTAAACAATTCAACTTGTTTTTTTTTTAATTTTGGCGGCGTCCTTTTCGAATTTATGTTGTTCATAATGTAGTGTATTCTCCCAAGTCAAGCCTTCAGCAATTTTTTAGCGACGGCCAAATTAAATTTTTCAAGATCATGGAATACGCAGTTTTATAATGTCAGTAGAATTAAAAGTTTGTTCCAAATTTCAGATCAATCAGTGATCAGGAACGGAGTTAAATTTCAATTAATGTGGGACAATCCTACACACACTCAAACATACATACAAACAGGGCAAGCTAAATGAAACCATTAAAAAGTAATTGTTTATTGAGAACTGCGGCCATCTTGGATTTGGATGTTTCATTATCTACTGTGTTCTACCAGTCGAGCACTTTCATTTTATACCCATATTGATAGGGCTTTAAAAAAAATGCCGCCATTTTGTGATGGCGGCTTTTTTTGGATTTGCATTTCTCATAAATAACTGTTCTACTAGTCAACCATAACGGGACATTTTTCATATCTTGAGGATTCTTGGTATTACAGGTACGGACAGGATAACTCTGGCTCGAAATGCTTAGCGCTTAGCGAAATGACACTTATTGCGGGTTGCGTGCTTGTATTACGAACGATCAACTAAAGTAATAACAATGGATGAGTACAAAATACAAAAGTTCCTTTGAAAACGTCGGAGATGGTTTAATTAACCGAATACGTATCAAGTTTCACACGCTATTTCTGTAGCCATAGTTCGTGCATGTACGTTTATAACGCAAAGCTCGTGAAGACTGATTCACTGACAGAAAACCGAACATATACCAGTTTTCGTCATGTGTGCTTGCTCAACGCAGGATATTGCACTTGTTGCCGGAAGTGTGCGCACAACTCGTCCGAAAATCGATTTATTTAGTAGGTCAATTATCGCAAAACGACTGACTGTTTTGGTGATGTTGCATGGGCGCCACGGAGCTGTTATTCGAGACTGTTGAACTTTTTTTGTTTTGTTTTTGTCTTAAAAGAATAAAAACTGCAATCATATTTATAACGTGCAATGTGTTGTGTCCATTTTACGAAGCAATTCGACGACAATTGTTGGACAGCAGTAAACAGACTTCACGACTTTCACTGGCCTAACGAAGCCAAAGCGTCTTTCGTTTGCCAGGGGCCTTGCTCACAATAAACATCAAATACCAAACAACGTTCCAGATCCAACGGTTTGCAATCATTTCCATTTAAACGAGCTCTAATTAAGTCCATCCGTTCCGTATACTCTATCAGAAAGCAGAAGATGCCTGGAAGGAGTAAACATATTTTAAGACTACTTTAAGACTTTCGCGAATAAAAGTCGATACAGCCAACAGAATGTTTATAAATACCGGTTGATCAACTCGATCCAATTAACTAACTTCCTAATTTCATTACCGCTGATGGTGTGTTATTGAAATTCATGCAAATTGGTTTAAACGTTTCAAGTGGCAATTATTTAGATCTTGTTGCCAGGGAAGGCCTCGACCACGAGATCTTAATGCAAGTTGAAATTGTCCACAATTTTCAGGAGAACCTCAAAATGTTTTTATTTGATGTAATCCCCGTTTTATTCCACATATATAGTCCATCTCTCAGGCAAATTGTGGATTCCTTTCCAATTAAACTGTTTCGAAGAAAACCATTCGCCGAACCATTTCTTGACATCTTTATATTCGGCGAAGTGCTGCTCTGCAACGAGTATTATTGGAAGACCTGATTTGATGTGACTTTTCCTGAAACCGCTGTTTCGAGGAATTTTGGACTTAGAATGACTGCATGAATAGAACCTTCATCTATATTGAATTGAAACTGGAACAAGACACTCGTGAACGATCAAATTGTTATATATTTTTTTAATAATCGATGATGATGCTCGTTTGATGATGATTTATTTTATATTTATTGTATTGATAAATCAAATGCTACAATTTGGTCTACTTTGAAGGAAATGTGAAAACTACTCGTTCATTTCTCAAATTATATCGTATTCGTTTCTCAATATTTCTCAATGTAAAAAATGGCGGATCACATATTTTCTCAAAACCTCATCGACCCCATCAATATGGGTATCAAATGGAAGTGCTTGACTAGTAGAACACAGTTATTTATGAAAAAGGAAAATCCAAGATGGCCGTTATTTATGAAAAATGCAAATCCAAGATGGCTTCCACTACCAAATGGTGGATTACATATTATGTCAAAACCCCGTTAATATGGGTATCAAGTGAAAGGGCTTCACTAGTAGAACACATTTATTTATAAAAATGCAAATCCAAGATTGCTGCCACTACAAAATGACGGACTATATATTTTCTCAAAACCTCATTAATATGGGTATCAAATGAAAAGGCTTGACTAGTAGAATACGGTTATTTAGGAAAAATTTAAATCCAAGATGGCTGCCGCTACAAAATGGCGGACTACGTATTTTCTCAAAACCTCATTAATATGGGTATCAAATGAGAGGACTTGACCAGTAGAAGTTATTTATGAAAATGCAAATTCAAGATGGCTGCCACTACCAAATGGCGAGCTACATATTTTCTCAAATCCCGATTAATATGGGTATCAAATGAAAGGACTTGAATAGTCGATCAGATCATGAAAAATCAAAATCCAAGATGGCCGCAATCACAAAATAGCAAATTATTTTATTAAACGGTTTTATTTAGCTTGAACTGTTTGTATGTCTGTAGGGTTGTCCCAAATTAATAGAAATTTGAGCAATAGGAACTAACCGAATTTATCTCTGCTGTCATTTAAAAAATGGTTATCTTGAAAAATCCAATTTGGCCGCCGCTACAAAATAGCTGATTCCATATCATCTAAAAAAGAAGGATGGTCGAGATATATGTATCAAACGAACGAATTTGACTTGGAGAACACGCTATGTATTTTCTGCAATCCACTCAATATCGGTACCAAATGAAATTATTTGACTGTACAATGATTTTATTGTAGAGAAATATTCTAATGAAACAGATAATGTACTAAAAACTAGAAAATAAAATAAGTAAAAAAACTTTTTAAGTTAAACGTTTAAATTGTGATTAAACATAACAATGTACTAAAAGCTAGAAATTAATTAGGCAAGTAGCAGTTAGCAGTTATCACACCTCTCCTTCATTAGTCTAGGGCATTGATAAGACAAAAATAAAATCGTGAGGCATGTTGGATTTCCATTATCCATAATTAGCGACTTCATCATATGTCCCACGATTTTATTTTAGTCTTATCAATGCCCTAGACTAATGAAGGAGAGGTGTGATAACTGCTAACTGCCACTTGCCTAATTATTTTCTAGCTTTTAGTACATTGTTCTGTTTAATCACAATTAAACCGTTTAACTTAAAAAGTTTTTTTTTACTTATTTTATATATTAGTTGGTAATCGATTCCACTATACTATGTGTGTCTGTCTGTCTGTCTGTCTATAATGGAACAAACTTCTTCCTCGTTTTGTTAAAGCTTCTATTTTATGCGTGGAATAAAAACGTATATAATTCTCTGCAAGTCATCTCGTTTAGCTTAAACCCTCTTTGGACAGAAACAAGTTGAGTTTATTTTTCAACGAATCGCATAATGAACGGCATGGTCACATCACTTTCTTCACACATATCACGTACAGTGTTGCATAACAATTAGTCTTCATCACGCTTAACCTCAACTAACTATCTGAAGGACAGATACGATCCGATGTTCATTTTCTCTAGCTGCAGCGTTGCATTGCGAGAGGAGGATACTGTAACCATCGTTGCAAAAGCAAAGTGCACAAACATCGGCCATTGGCAATGGCAATATAACGTAGAACAAAAAAACGGTGGCACCATATATTCACAGAGACAAAGTGAATGTTTTTGGAGTTGTTGCGTACATGATTTCCCCCAGGCCAATTTGGATTTAACCTGCCACAGACATGGTAGAGTACAATGCAAGCACCATCAGACCGCTATGGATGACGATAACCTCTCTGCAGGACGTGGGACCACCATTCGCTGACTAGACTACGAGCATCGCTTGCGTGATATTCTGTGTGTTGAGACCGCCCCGACTCACCGCCATTGGAGACGGCTAAAGTCAATTGGATTTTCAATTGAACTGTGTGTTGTTCTGTTTTTGTTAGCAAGGAAAAAAAATTGGTTCAAGATTCAAATCAATCATAGCTCCGACGCCACGGTGATCAAAGTATGGTTATGAGGAAAATATACGATATTCCGAGCATACCGAGCAGCGTCGCTGTTAGTTACAACCCATTTCACCTTTTAACGAGTTCCCTGCAAAACCAAATGTTGAACCCGATCATCTCTATTTTGATGAAAAGATTTGATATTGAGTTATCTGATGAACTTTTTCTTGTGCACACTAATTTTTCTTCGGTCTATTTCCGCGTTGTCGATGCCATGGAGGCGACACCACTTGTATCCTTCCTAGAAGACTCACCTATACATGCTAAGGTACACAGCTTTGCTTTCGCCCAAAGACAAGGCGCAAAAGAGGATATTCAGCTCAGAAAATTTCACCGATATTGGCCACAATATCAACACAGTGCAGTTGATTCAGTGATGATTCATAGCAGTTACTGATGTAATTTTCTACATCATTTCTGTGAGGTTCAATATGTTAAACATTACGATTGTACAGTCTGTAAATAGTTTTAATTGGTGAAAATCGAAACATTTCCCCCCACATTTATTATGTGTTTTTTGTACCTTTTGAACAGAGCCATCCATAACGAGGCGCTGTTAAGCATCGTGTTCAATCGAAAAAAATGATAAGAGTGCATGAGGAATAGTGCTTTTGCTACGACAAACCGTCAGTTGTTGTTAGATTGCTCCCAATTCGTTCGCTTCGGAATGCATTTTCAGAACATGCACAGCGAATTATTTTTAAAACTAACATTCCAATATTAGTTATGACTTGATTTCAATAATATATTTCCCATCTCTCTCATTTTATTCATAAAGCATTTGAATTAATCTAAATGAGAGTCATTTCCTCATTAAGAGGGTAGTATACTATGAACACCATAAAAAGTATGAAATTTAGGCGATTTTTAACGAGAAAATAAATTACTATGATTAATCTGATATCACAGTTTTATTATGTATACATTATTCAACAAACAATGAATGATGATGATGATGATGATGATGGTCCCGCCACCTTCCCCAACAGAGGTTTGAGCAAGACGAGTTATCTAGATGATATTTTTTTTTCTCAGCTGTGAAATCAGTTTGACAAAAAAAACGAACTGATTTTACCTACAGATATAAATTCAAAATAAAATTATTTTATTACATTATCAAAAGAGAAGCCAATACTCAGTCTTGTCCTCCACAGAGCCGATACGGTCCCGACAACGCCCTTGCAGCCAATTGGTCCACCAGAGCACAAGTCCAACCGCCAGCCTAGTTTTGGATGGACAATGAGTATCCCCATCCAGAGAAGTCGAGAAATTTTCCTTTACGAAAAAATCCTAGACCGGCTCTCACAAAAACAGGATATAAATCCTTTATATCTGTGCGCCGCGCGAGGCTCAAACTTTTATTTTTTTAAAGTAATACAAAAGAAAACCACAAAATAAAAATAGTCCATCATCACCAAAATCATGACAGACATAATTCTGATAAATACAAATTTAAGTAAAAATAATAAAAAGAAAACAAATTCTACACTGTATAATCCGTTAAAAAACTTCGTCAGGCGAAGTAGACATTGAAAAAATAATGTAAATAAAATCTGCAATAAACTATCCACATAAAATTATCCGTTCGTAAAAAACTTCGTCAGTTACTATTCTTCGTCAAAAATTTAAAAAACATTAACTCAGCTGTTAAGAAAATACAGCTCTAATGTGTGAAATACAGTGCCTCTTGAATTCTGTAAGTGTTGTAGCGCAAGACATATTGTCGTGGCATCCAGTGAAAAACATTTATTCCTTTGAAATACTGCGAATTTTGTGAAGCACATATCAGGAAATTGGGTATTCTCAATTCATTCGCGTTATTAGTGTTATATCTATGAAAATCACTTCCTCTTTCAACCCGATCACTCAAATATCGAGGCAGCAAACTGTTAACTACTTTAACCATTGATAACCATTGCAGAGCGTTCAGCATCAAAGATGAGGAAGTGAACCTATTACATTTTAGAATCAACCGCATTATTTTGTTCTGCAAGCGCCGTAACCTCGATATTTGGGTGTCACTGGCTAAAAATAGAATGGAAGAACAAAAGTCTAAATGAGGAGAGATGATTGATTTGTACAGTAGTATTTTGCTGTGAATGGTCAAATCGTTTTTCAATCGTTATAAGATTTGACAATTTTCTTGATGACATTGTCAATGTGAGTGTTGAACTTGAGTTTGTCATCAATAATCACGCCAAGATATTTAATTTCCCGAACGTGATCCATAATCTCATCATCAACTACAATAGAGACGTTTTCATTAGAACGATTTCGCGAGATTACCATATATTTAGTTTTACTTATGTTCAATTTTAGCTGCTTATACTTCAACCATCTACTTAATGAATGTAAATCTCCATTCAAATGTAGCACGACCTGATTCAAATCATTAGCTGCAATGAATAACACAGTATCATCTGCAAAAAGATTGATGTTACAAAATCGTAAAACTCGTCGCATGTCATTGATGTACATAATAAATAAAATGGGCCCTAATACACTTCCCTGAGGTACTCAAAGGTTATTCCCTACGGGACTGGAAATGAAATCATTAAAAATAGTCCGTTGATTTCTGCCATACAAATAGTTTTCAAACCATCTATATGCAGTACTCGTAATTCCAAAGCGCTTTATCGTGCTCAACAACAAGGGCCTACAAATTGTCTCGAAAGCGCGTTTAAGATCCAATAAAACAGCAATGATGGTGTCTTTGCATTCTAAATTCTCTTTCCATTTAGCTAACACCAAGTTCAATGCGGTTTCACAGGAATGACCTTCCCGATATCCCGATTGTTCTGGTATTAGCGAAGCGTTAAGATTTAAATATTCTAACAGCTGGCCTTTAACAACTAAAGGGTGTGTCACATCAAATTGCATCACGGAAAAAACGCTGTAGAAATTCGCCCAGTAGACCGATCCTTTTGAAAATTTTAGACAGTAAAATAAAAACTATTAAACAACTTTTGGCATTTTCTTTTTATTCATACTTCGAGCCCAAGCCCGTATGCTCGCACCTTCCTCTTTACCCCGTCCATAAGGTTCTGTACAACGTCAGGTTGTAGTATTTTTTGAACAGAAATCCATTTTCTCTTGAAGTCCGCCTCCGATTTGACAACTTTTGGGTTCTTCCGGAGGCCTGCTTCATAATCGCCCAATATTTCTCTATTGGGCGAAGCTCCGGCGCGTTGGGCGGGTTCATTTCCTTTGGCACGAAGGTGACCCCGTTGGCTTCGTACCACTCCAACACGTCCTTTGAATAGTGGCACGAAGCGAGATCCGACCAGAAGATGGTCGGGCCCTCGTGCTGCTTCAATAGTGGTAGTAAGCGCTTCTGTAGGCACTCCTTAAGGTAAACATGCCCGTTTACCGTGCCGGTCATCACGAAGGGGGCGCTCCGCTTTCCGCAAGAGCAGATCGCTTGCCACACCATGTACTTTTTGGCAAATTTGGATAGTTTCTGCTTGCGAATCTCCTCCGGAACGCTGAATTTGTCCTCTGCGGAGAAGAACAACAGGCCCGGCAGCTGACAAAAGTCCGGTTTGACGTAGGTTTCGTCGTCCATTACCAGGCAATGCGGCTTCGTCAGCATTTCGGTGTACAGCTTCCGGGCTCGCGTCTTCCCCACCATGTTTTGCCTTTCGTCGAGGTTAGGAGCCTTCTGAACCTTGTATGTACGCAGGCCCTCCCGCTGCTTGGTCCACTGGACGAATGAACTTGACAAATTCAGCTTATTGGCGACATCCCGGACCGAACTTCTCGGATCACGTCTAAACTGCTTAACTACGCGCTTGTGATCTTTTTCACTGACGGAGCATCCATTTTTGCCGTTCTTCACCTTCCGGTCGATGGTTAGGTTCTCGAAGTATCGTTTTAGTACTCTGCTGACCGTGGATTGGATGATTCCAGCATCTTACCGATGTCCCGATGTGACAACTCCGGATTCTCGAAATGAGTGCACAGGATTAATTCACGACGCTCTTTTTCGTTCGACGACATTTTTCCAAATTTACGAAAAATTTACAGTGAAGCATGGCCAACGTGAACTATACACTCTTATCTGATTATAAGCGTAAGCTGAAGATATAATTCCTAAAAATTAAATTTCTACAGCGTTTTTCCGTGATGCAATTTGATGTGACACACCCTTTAGTTCCAATATTTTCTCTAATGTGTGCAACATGTTGATGGGACGAAGCTCTTCGGCTTTAATCGTTCCAACAACCTTTTGAATAGGAACTATTAGGGATTCTTTCCACGCTAGAGGCACATGCCCAGTTAGTAACGATTTATTAATAAGGTCCAGCAAGATGTAATCAATAACATGAAAGCAATCTTGAATAACTCTAGCATTAACATTTTCTACTTCAGCCGCCTTTCCTAAAGAAAAGCAAATAGTCCAAAGTTCGTTCAATGTAATAGGGTGAAAACTTTCATATCTACAATTACTATTAACCGGCTGTTTTATTTCATCAGGTTCATCGACCAATTCAATAGATTGATTGATCAATGAAACACTATCGACAAAATAATTGTTAAACTTAGCTGCTATCGCCTGTTCAGATTGTTCAAGAGTGCCATTGAAGGTTATGGACCGCGGTTTGCTGTTACTAGGTCTCAATAAAGTTTTCAAAATTTTTCATAATTCTTTGCTGTTGTTTTGATGCTGATCATTTTTCCTCTGAATATATCCACAACGAGTTTTTCCTTAATCGATTGTGAATATACATATATTGCGCGCGTTCGTGTACATATTCCAATGATTTTCATTACTAGTTCTGCGAAACTTGCTGTACCATTTGTCTCTCTTACGTTTGAGGCGCAAAAGATTCAAATTGTACCAGCTAACCAGATTCAAATTGCGTAACTAATCGATTTGAACACGTTTTCAAGGCATTAGTTAGAACAGCTGCTGATACGTCTAAATTATCGGCCTCGAGTGGAAAATCCAGGCTTCTCACCACAAGATTCGAAATAGCACATTTCGAATATTTCCTCCAGCACTTTAATTTCACGAAATCGTCGTTATCAACGACATGATCTACAACATTGATAACTAAAGTCTCAAGATCGGTTATTTTCAAATTGGTATATGTGACTGTACTGATCGTTTCAAAATTGGAATAAACATGATCAATCAAAGTATTACTGTGCCTGGAAATGCGCGTAAATTCATCTACTGATTGTTTTAAATTAAAGAAATCTACTAAATGCTTCAAATGGTTTGAATTTTGATTATTGAAATCACCAGATAATATATTCAATTTTCTACAATCAAGTAATATTTCGAGCCAGGTTTCTAAAACTTCAATAAAACGCTGGTCGCTAGAGCTGGGAGAATGATACAAAACACCATAGTTGCCCATCTTCATGCCACGTTCAACTGTAATGCCCAAGAACCAGTTTCCTTCAATAACTTCGTTGAGGCGAAGATTGAATTGAACTGATTCTTTGACATGAATAGCAACACTGCCAGTATGCCTAGAATGTGATGAACAAGCAGCAACATTATATCCCGGGATACTGTACTGATCAAATGACTCAATTTCAACAATGTGTGTTTCCGACAAGAGAACTAGAAGTGGACGCTTTTCTTCAACAATCTGTCGTAAAGCTACGTAGTTTGTTGACAGTCTCGCAATATTCAAATACAAAATATAATATTGGTTCACAATTCTTCTGGAACCTGGTTGCTATTTATTGAAACGCAAGCTGCTTTTCTTCAACTAAAAAAGTCTCTGATAAACAGAATATTCTGAGATAAATGCGGCATGGTTGACGTCCAAATTCATTCTACGTTCTCTATTCATTTTCAAACAATTAACACATTTCAATACAGGTGACCTGCACTCAGATGTCTTATGTTTCTGACTACACCTAGAGCACGTTTCACAATTATTGCAAACCTTGCTCTGATGTCCAAATTCTCCGCATTTGAAGCATCTTAACACAATAATCGCGGGAACTACGGAGCACCGATCGAACCCCATATTTACTTTTTTCTGTGTCAATTGGACTGTCTCCTGAACAGCTGCAACTGGTTTGTTGAACCCTTGCAGCCTAAATATTGTGAACTGGTGGGAGATCTACAAGTTTTTCTAGTGGACCGATTTCAACTATTTTTTACTCAATTTTTTCAATTCAAATTTTTACTCAATTTTGGATATCGTACGTAGTATTTTTTCGAAAAAAAATGATTTTTGACGAAATTGCGACATTTTTTGTAAAACAAATGCGTTTTTGCCTCAAAAATCAAGACAAAAACATTCACCAAAGTTTCATTTTTCAAAATATTGAAAAAAAAATCCTACGTATGATGACAGGAAATTTATTGGAGAATCTGGGAAAAACTATTTCATCGAAATTGGATGGACCGTTGCGGAGATAGAACTCCCATCAGTTTGCAAAACATGGTTTCGCGTTTTAAATTTTGGATACATTTATTTCGTTTATTTTACATCGTATCTTCAGTCTGCAATCCCTGGACTATAAAACTGTCCTTCAACGCTTAAAAGATGATCTTCCTGTCACATTTTTGTTGCCGAATTGAACAAGCGTGCTTTTCAAGCTGCTTCTGACATCCGCACCTCTGCTCGTTCGTTTCGTTCCTTATCCGATTTTCCGCAGAAATTGTTGCACTACGGTTTTAAGCTTAAGTTCTTTCATTATTTCCAAAACTCCTTGTAGACCATAATTAAAGTTACAGGTTACTATATTTGCTGCAATTTCCAAAACTTTTGACGTTTGGCATCAATATTGCAGATCCACCGCTCTGGTCGCGATAGTAAGCGAATCAAGTTGTTCGAATCTTTGATCGACATATGCACATAAGACCAATTCAAAAATTCAATCTAGACAAATCCATCCTTTATATTATTTAATAGCATTGGTAACAAGGAGGATATCCATTCCCGTAAGCAACTGATGCATGCGTTGCTCGCATTTTTCACGCGCTCCTTAAGCACCTTAAGCAAAAGCTTAGGTTCACTAATTGGCTTGTAACTTTGGAACTGATCATCGGGCAAACCTTGGACAAAAACTAAAAGCAGGCATCCCAGAGAACATTGTAAGCTAGAAATATTTTTTAAAAAAAATTTTAAGTTTATGTGATGAATGTCCGTTGCAATTTAGGGGGTTGACAACAGCAGTTTGTAGTTTTAAACTACTGAAGTATTTATTAATATTATTACTAGGTGTTATTCATTCATGTTAACTATTTTTTTAATAATTTTCGTAGCATTTCCGCTAAATCTTTATCAGTAATATAAAATCACTATGAGATGCAATCGAAATTCAGATCCGATTGGGTTTCGAAATAGGGGTGAACATATTTCAATATTATTATAAAATTTTCAATAGTTATATGTTAAAATGCCTTGAAAATGAAGGAAATCGGTCTTGTCTATGTTAAGAAAACGCATTTTGTTCTTTACGTTCATAGTTATCTTGCAGCTAGAAGAGAACAAAATAGATTAACTTCTTTCAGGAAATATCAACCATTGGAAATACTGATACTCGGCTGATGGTGATCAGTCTCGGCTGATGGTGATCAGCCTCGGCTGATGATACTCGAGATGACTCTTGCTGGAATTCGTCATTAATCTTGAAAAATCAGAAAAGTTCAACTACGACCGAAAGATTTTCAAGATTATGAACTGCATCTGAAGAAGCCATAAGATACCTACGACGATATCGAAGCTACTGAACAGGGCAAGAGCAGAAAAAATATAAATTTAAATAAAAATAAACCCGATTAATGAGGAAATTCTATCGGATTCTGTCCATATCCTAAGCATATGGCTTCAATGCAACTTTATGACCAGTTTTCATACGTTCACAGTTCATCAGTTTTTGGATTGCTACTTTATTAAGCTTCCTTTTAATTCATAACAATCTCTACATTTTTTGTGTACCAGTAATATATCATAACAAAGCTATTTACGTTGTAAACGTAACGTAACGTTGTAAACAAGCATGACTTGGTAAGTTCCATTATATCTCAATTTTTTTATCCCATCAGTTTATTATATTAGGCTCATTTAGCAATTCAGCTGTAACAGAGCCGAATTCATTAGTGTACATTTTTATCTGA
The DNA here is from genome assembly GCF_029784135.1 of Toxorhynchites rutilus septentrionalis. Classification (NCBI taxonomy): domain Eukaryota; kingdom Metazoa; phylum Arthropoda; class Insecta; order Diptera; family Culicidae; genus Toxorhynchites; species Toxorhynchites rutilus. The sequence continues at coordinate 205,532,255 of NC_073746.1, read as the reverse complement.
AGATAACTTTTTGTTGTATATTACACTGTTACCATTTTTAGGCGTAAGAGTATTCCTATCCATCGATAAACATTTGTTTTATCTATTACACAGTAGCCGTTCAGGCGTAAAAGTATTCCTATTCTAGCGATACACAACACATGTCGCCTTTTCGGCGTAAGAATATTTCTATTGTTCGAATGTTAACAGTTCACAGCGGGACTGTGACATGAGGCTTCCATTGATGTGTTATTATTAGTGCAATTACCGATGCAGCAGACCGAAAATGTAAGCGGTAAGAGGCTGGGATTACCATCACATGATGATTGTTGTATGGACATAGTAGCTAGAATAACACACAAAGATGGTCAGTTGAGGGGCCCTGAGTTATGAGCTCATGATCGTTCGCTTGTAGCGGACACGCAACCAATTAGGCTACGAAGACCCCTATTATACATCAATGAAGTATTATATTTTTAATGTAGTTGTGGCCCTACGTGGATACCATCAAGATCATCGAATTCATAATAACTGTGCCAATCAATAATATCGAAGCTAAGATTATCGGACTCCTTTTTTTGGAATTTTTTATATAGATATCAATACAGATTTTCTGAGAAAAAAAAATAGATAAAACAAATTTTTTTAGACCTTAAACACAGATTTTATTATGGCAACCCTGAACAAAAGATGTCATTTGCTATTTCTATTCTTTCATTCGGTAATTGATAGCGGTTAGAACGGAAACTTCAAAACAACCTCTCTCAATGCAAAATAGTTTTTTTTATATCTTTCCAGGTCTGGTTGATTATGCAGATACGGATTGGGCCGAATGTCGCAGCGATTGGAAATCCAACAACATTTATATGTGTCAGTACTGCTGAAGCACTAATTCGCGGGCGTGTCGCAAGAAAAATTGCGCATCGCTGTCTATAGCAGAGGCGAAGTTCGTAGCACTTCCAGAAGCACGCTAAGAAGCGATCTGGCTACTAGATTGCTGGAAAACCTAGGAGAGAAAACAGGAGTTACAGGAAAACCTGTTTTTGTGCGGTTTTTGTGCTTGTGCGGTTTATTTGCGCATTTTTTTTTGTGCGGTATATGAAAAAAAAGTATATTTGACGGAGTTATCCTCCATTTAGTGGTTTAGTGGTTTATATGCATTTTAGTACGAATAAAGCATATCTGCGTCTAAATTATCCTCTTCTCAAATCATTCCCATCCTTCCATCAAATGCTCTAAATATGCGCATGACATGATTTCTATTAGCAACAAGTTTCGGCATGCAACTAGAAGCACAACACAGCCACGCGCAACCGAAAAGGCAAACTGTCCCATCGCAAAGCAGGAAAACAAAAGGAAATCGAACGGTGAACGGCGTGGATTTGTGTTATTTTCTTGGAGAAACTTTTTTTTTGCGCTCCCTGTTTACCGCACAAAAAAAAATTTTCTTTCAAATTGTATACCGAACACGATTTGTTAAAACTACTGGTGAAGTTTCGCACGATTTTTTTATGCGTTTTTTTATTACTTTGAGACGCACTTTTACTCTAATTTTTATTTAAATTCGTTCGTATGTTTAGTTTCTACACATGGAGCGTAATTTTTTCTCGAATTTTTAAGAGGATTGCGCGAAAACAAAATTTTTTGGCTTTTGGGCATTTTAAATTTATTTTGAATTTAGAGACCCATTTATATTCATTTAATTTTTTTTATATGTCAAAATTTAGTCGGTATTTCAGAGCAGTGCGCTGAACAAAGTTTTTTTTGTCATATCTTGAAATATATGAGATTATCTTTACATTGGATTTAGATGGTTTACCAAATTCATAGAAGTCAGCAGTACGATAGAGCTCTGGGAGAAAAAATAAAGTCCTTGTGGAAAGATCATTCGGATTAATGAGAAGAACACTTGAAAAAATCCAAATTATTATTATTTTTAAAATTTTATCTTACAATTGAAAACCACGAATACATTATAATAATCGATTTTAAGAAAATATGGTATGTTGCAGGCTTCGATGCTCTGTACGTGTGCCCGACACGGGATACTTCCTATTGGGATGTAGCTGACCATTAATCAGCAACGCCCCCCTAGTCTGTACCCCATATTTAGCGTGGTGCGTCTTTCTCGACTCGAGGAATCCAGGATAGATTGGTCACTAGCCGGCGTAATCATCAGCTCGTGTAGAGTTGTCATGAGCGGTACAACCTTTGGCTCTTGTTGAATGATCAGTGGACTGCACAACCTTCGGCCCGTGCATCTGTAAAGAGTGTGTGTATGTATTGCCGCGACTAAGTAAAAGTTTATCGTTCGGATAGGAGGGATATGAAACGGGGACACAACGACGGAAACATTATTAAACGTTGACATCGGCGTTCCTGAGGAACAGGTATAGATGAAGCAGAAGATCAGGATCCCGGCTACCTAAGATATCCCGGACGGGGATATCCGATTGTCTGCCTTGTGCTCTCAGTGCTCTAGAGAGCTGAGAGCGAGCAGCATGGAACCGGATACACGACCAGACAACATGCTCGATGTCGTGGTAGCCATCGCCACAATTACAAAGATTGTTTGCTGCGAGCCCAATGCGATAGAGATGCGCGTTTAGGTTGTAGTGATTGGACATAAGCCGAGATATCACGCGAATGAAATCACGACCTATATTCAATCCCTTGAACCATGCTCTCGTCGAGACCTTAGGGATAATCGTGTGTAACCAACGAAATGCAGACGATGAAGAAAGTCATTTTTGTGTCTCGCAATGCTCTTAAAAATTCAGGAAAAAATCACGCCAAATGTAGAAAAAAAGACACATACGAACGCATTTAAATGAAAATTAGAGCAAAAGTAGGTCTCAAGTTATTTTTTTTTCAATTTCGAAATGCCATAAAATATATTTAAAAAAAATTGTACCGCGTATTTATTTTGACGTAGGACTACGTCTAACCGGAAGATATAGGGGATGAAATGAAAATCTAGGCACTGAACAAGTAGGAAAAAATGCAAGATTTGGAACGCTTATAACTCGAGCTTTTCTCAATAGATCGCAAAGATTTTTGCATCAATTGATAGTAAATATATCTACGCATCTATCATAACGAATAACATTTCATTTTTCTTGAGATAAATAATTGAATAATTGTGAAATATCATGCATTGTCCAAATGCACTTTGTGCCCATTTTTTATTGGTCCATTTTGTGCTCCTCAAATCGTACCGACCAAAACGGGCAACCAGAGCAGCAGCGAAATACAACGAGGCACGATTGGAGAGGAAAAAGAAAAAATATGAAGAAACATTGGTTGCAGTCTCACACATGCGTAATTCTCGAGCCAGCCAGTCAGCTTAAAATCCCCGCTCCGCTGCGGTAACGCTCTCATCCAAACCGTACACCACATCGTTTCGCATCACATCACATCAACAAACCAACACAAGCAGCCATGGTTGGTTATGGCAAAGGAGGAAAAGTGAAGGGAAAGGTAAAATCACGCTCGAACCGTGTTTGTCTGGAGTTCCCCGCAAGGGTAGCTAGGCCGAGCGCGTTAGTGCAGCAGTGCACCAGTCCACCTAGCCGGCGTTATATAGTTTCGGCCGCCGAAGTGATCGAGTTAGCTGGCAAAGCTGCTCGCGACGATAAGAAACCCCGCATTCGGAACAGAACACATTCGGTTCGGTGGACATCAAGACAACAGGCAGTTGCAGCGAGTGGCGAGTGGCGAGTGGCAAACGCAATCGCAAAACGGCAGCTGGTAGCAGAAGAAAAAAGTTTGTTCTTTATACAAACTGCTTTGGTGGCAAATCCAGAACAAGGCGGCATTGAGGGCGTTCGAAATGGTTTTTTTCAAAACCACGAGTACAAAGTTTTCTAAATTGGAACCATTCCATAAAACACGGCGCTTATCAGGGCCATTAAACCATTCAAAAAAGAGTTTACGAAACACAGTTCAATGCAATCTAAAATAATATCCAAAATAATAATAAAACACAAATTGATTTTTTCATAATTTGTTTGCCATGATCTGCTTATTGATAGTTGGGGATTTTCCTGATCATTCAATTTTCACCAATTCTTAAATTGTTTCCAGATTGAAAGTACAGTAATTTACAATTAGTTCGACATTTAGCTAATTGGACGGACATGTAATGCGACATATTTAGTTGGACATTTTTGTAAACATAGAGTTCGGGGTCCAAATTATGACCCCACATTGAAAGTCGACACTGTACCACTGTCATCGCAAATGTTCAATTACAGGTTAAAATTACCTCCAATCCGACACTGAATGGTGGTAATGCGACGTGCCATTGAATGTAATTTACTGTACAATATGCCACAAGCTGGATGGGAAGAAATTTTCCAACTGTGAAAGCTGTGGCGAGTGGCAAACGCAATCGCTAAACAGGAAGGTTTAGCCGAAAAAGATGGGAATATCGAGTAATAACAAAACAATAAACTCTTTAGATTGAAGATAATTTTGTGATCCTGAAAAGGACCCTTTTAGCTTGCATGTGAATCCAACGAGCGAACAAATCGTAATGAATGTATTTTTGTTTGTTTCTTTGTTTTTAAGAGGCTTTAAACTTTGCAGTTCATTCGCCTCTAGCCCAGTGAAGAGCCACAATAAAACCAGCCCAGAGGGGACTGGCGAAAGGGAAACCAACAAAATCACTCATCAGACCTGTCCGCTCGACTCTCGGTTAAAGAAGAAGGTAGGAAGGGATCCTATGCTTCATAAGATATTTAATATATGCTGTAAAGAAAAGTAAAAATTTACTGATCCGAGGACCAAAGCAGTAACGAAGCACAAGTGACCCAGCGGAAGGCGTGTTCCAAAGCCAAAAAACAAAAAGGCCCTTCTCAGGAGGATAGGAAGGAAAGGAGTGGAAAGGATTTGGGTGGGATTAGTGGATTGGGAGGGGGTGGGAGTGGTATGGGAAGAAAAGAGGGGAGGAGTAGGTGTGGGGTGGGGTGAAATGAAATGAAATACAGTTTGAATAGATAATAAAATATAGTGGTTTTGAATTTAATGGTATATAGTATAGCTGAAAAATGGAGAGGTTTATTTAATGAATTTATCCTCCTTGGTGAGTGTGGCTGTAGGAATAGGAAGTTGATTAAAGTATAATGTAATGGATAGAAGATAGATGTGGGTATGAAAGTATATATTATATTATTTGTTATTTATTATTATTGAATGCGTGTATACACATGTATGAATACCTTCCTTCCGACCCGTACATACATGTGTATACACACATAAACACGCATACATGACTGTGAAGTGGCGAACTTTAATAAGCAATTTCCAAGGTATTTAGTATTTCGGTTTAGATTTTACCAAAGAAGTCGGTTTCTTTCAGAAACGCAATTAAATTGGTTTCTTGGGTCTCGTCTCTACTGAGGATATCTCGGAGACTCTGACCTATGTTGTGTCGGACTCGAGCATCTTTGGTATGTTGACATTCAAGTAAAAGATGGCTAACGGAAACCGGAGCTTCGTTGCAAGCACATTGGGGTTTTTCGGCTCTGCAGAACAAGTGTGAGTGGGTGAAGTTAGTGTGCCCAATTCGAAGACGGGTAAGGACTTGCCTTTCCTTACTATTGAGACGGTCCTCCCAAGGAAGAGTGGAATTTTTAATTTGAAGAAGATGGGTGGGACGGCTGTTTATCCAACCTATGTCCCAGCTTTCACGGACTTGCTGTTTTACCCAGCGGACAATGTCAGATGGAGGACAGGGCATGTCTGGGGGTTCTATTTTGCTGCCCTTGCCGGCCAGTATGTCGGCGGCTGTGTTTCCGCGGATTCCTGAGTGACCAGGAACCCAGCAGAAGGAGATGTTTTTATATGAAGCAGCCTCTTCTGTTTGCTTAATCCATGGGTGTTTGCTGTTTCCACTCAGAAGATCGTGGAGACAGCTAGCTGAGTCTGAGAATATTGTGGTAGGAAGAAACTCATGGGTGCATTCTTGGGTAGCTATTAAAAGGGCGAAAGCTTCCGCACTGAAGATGGAGCATTGCGGTGGAAGAGAAAAGCTACCAGTGTATCTACTCTCAAAGATTCCACATCCAACTCCATCGGCACTGACTGAACCATCTGTGTATACCTGGTGGTTGATTTGAAAATTGGATGCAACGAGGTTATTGAAGCAGGCTTTGACTTTTGGAGAAGGGTCTCCCGCCCGAACTGCCTTGAGAAGTTCAAGGTTAATGTTCGGCGGTTTGACGTTCCAATTTCTTCCCGTCGCAGATGAACGTTCACATATATCGGGAAGATCTTTGTTCGTGAGATTTTTGAACCATGTTTTAGCTCTATGTATTAATGGGACATTGTGGTCGCTTTCGGGGAGTGACAAGTGACGGATGGCTTTATTCGTGATGGCTTTTGTTACCAGGTGGGTGAAGGGAAGTTGCCCACTTTCTGCCATTACAGCAAGAGTAGGACTGGTGGGAAAAGCGCCAATTGCGAGCCTAATTGCTTTATTGTAAATTGGTTGAATGGTGTTTAACACCTTGTCCCCTCCACGGCTGAAGGTGCCTATTCCGTAAAGGATTTGTGGGACCAACCAAACATTTACAACATTTAGCAACGTCTTTCTATGACCAGAGGCTAGGTTGCCTGCGATAGACTTGATGATGTTCAATTTCTTTCTGGTGGCTATTTTGGTCTTTTGGGAATGTGATAGGAAGTTGAGTTTCTTGTCGAAAGTAACCCCTAGTATTTTCAATGTCCTCATTGTAGGGATCGGGATTTTGTTGAGCTGAAGATAGGTTCTCCTTCTGAGAGCTTTTCCGATATGTATGTGTTTGGATTTCTCCGGGGAAATTTTAAAACCTGTTTTTAGAGCCCAGTTTTGGATGGAGTCTAAGGTTTTTTGAAGCCTCTTTCTCTGAATTAAGCCGAAGCAGCTCGTAGAGATAAGAGTGATGTCATCTGCATAGACTATGATCTTTATATGGTCCGGGATAATCTCGAATAGAGATTGCATGGCAATGTTGAAGAGGGTTGGTGAAAGTGCTGAGCCTTGTGGGAAGCCGTTTTCTGGGATTTTTAGAGAAGATTGGTGGTTGTTAATAACGGTTTTGAAAGACCGGTTTTCTAGAAAACTTTTAACGAAGAGACCTAACCTCCCACGAATCCCCCAGTCGAAAAGGCTTTTCAGCACTGGGTACCTCCATGTCCGATCGAAGGCCTTGGATAAATCCAGGGAAATAATCTCAATGTGGTGTAATTTTTCAGTTGCGTCGTCTAGGATTTTTTCGATTGCTACAAGGCAATCTTCTGTACCTTTTCCCGCACGGAAGGCGAATTGTCTGGGATCAATCAGCTTATTTGACTCTAGAAAAGTCGTCAAGCGTCGATTGATCATTTTTTCCAAGACTTTCCCAACACAACTTAGGAGAGTGATGGGGCGGAAATTGTCAAGAAGATGATTGTTCATGTCTGGTTTCGGGATACAGATCATTAAACCCTCTTTCCAGCAACTGGGGAGGGTTCCACTGTCCCAGACTTTGTTGAGAAGCTTCAGAAGTGCTTTTTTCCCGAGATGGGGTAGATTCTTAAGCATAGGGTAGCTGATGTCATCAGGTCCTGTGGATCCTTGTTTGACTTTGTTCAGTACCCAATCGAGCTCTTTGAGGGAGAGGTTTTTGTTGAAGTCAAATTCCACATCGGTATGAAAATCGATGGGAATTCTTTCGCATTCCGTTTTGTGGGTTAGAAAGGTTTGGTCGTAGTTTTGATTGGAGGAGGCGGAAGCAAAGAAATCTCCAAACGCCTCGGCGATGATTTTCCGGTCATTGGTGTATTGACCGTTAATTAGGAGATTATATTCTTTGCTTCTTTTCTTTCCATGAAGCCTGCCAATCTTACTCCATAAATCCTTTGTTGACGCGTTGGGATTAATTTCGCTGACGAATTTAACCCAACTGTTGTGCTTGGCTGTGTTGATAGCAGTCTTAGCTTCTTTGCGAGCCCTTTGGAACTCTGCAAGCAGAGTGGGTCTCAGTGGGCTGTCCGGATGGGCCTTTCTTAATTTGCGTAGGGCCTTACGTCGACCTTTGATCGCTGCCTTCAGCTCAGGCGACCACCATGGGACACATTTCCTGCCAGGGATGCCACTGGTTCTGGGGATGTGCACCATTGCAACTTCTAGGACAACTTTGGAGAATTCCTTGGCTGTCCAATCTCGTTTAGCGGAGAGGCGGTTTTCAATGTCAAACTGATAGCCAGCCCAGTCAGCGTATTCAAATTTCCATCTTGGCCTTGTTGAAAACTCTGGAGAAGTTTGGCCGAAGGAAGTGAAGATTGGAAAATGATCGCTTCCGCAAGTATCATCGTGGATGTTCCAAGAAAGTTTTGAAGATAGTTTGTCTGATACTATAGTGAGATCGATGGCTGAAGTAGTACCAGAATAATGGATTCTGGTGTGTTGGCCGTTGTTAAGAAGGAGAAGAGAATGGTCGGATATGAAATCCTCAATGATGGATCCTTTTCGATCGAGGTATGCACCTCCCCAGGCGTATGAGTGGGCGTTGAAATCACCCATAAGCATGATTGGGGCGGGAAGTTGGGCGAACAGATGGTCCAGTTGGCCGCGTAGAGTGTTCGGATCGGAATCATTAGTGATGTAGATGCTAACGACGGTGATTGGAAAGGGGTGTTTAATGCGCACTACCACTGCCTGAAGATCAGTGGTAATGGGAAGAAGATCATGTGGAGTGCCATCTTTGATTGCGATTGCAACTCCGTTTTTTGAGGGGTTGGGACCCTCTTTGAAGTATGTGATGAACTTTGGAATGAAATTTTTATCGAAGTTGTTTGGTGTCATAGTTTCCTGAAGGGCTATGACTGTAGGATTGGAGCTCGAAATAAGCATTTTCAATTCTAAAATATTTTGTCGGATACTTCTGATATTCCATTGTATCCCGAATTTCTGTATTGGAGTGAATGTGTTAGAGTGATTTAACTCTAATTCCTAAGTCTTAGTTGTGTTGTGTTTGGACTATCCAAAGAGGATTAGTTCGATTGTCCTTTACCCTTGGAAAGAGAAGCTTTCTTCGGGGTGTTGTTGTTCTTGTTTGGTGTGGAGGTCTTTGGGGTGTTTGTTGTGTGTGTGTTGTTGTTTTTTGATGTATGTACGTTGTTGTTTTTTGTTTGATGTGCGTTGTTGTTGTTGTTGCTGTTTTTTGTTATGGTTGTGTTGTTGTTATTCGTTGGTGTTGTGGTTCTTGGTTCATTTTTTGTTCTTTTTCTTTCTTTATTGATTTGGGTTTCATCTTCAGATTTTTGTTCTGATTCTGAAGATGATTCTTTATTTATTTTCCTTTTGTTTTTTTTCGGGGCTTCGGATGTATCCATTGAAATTACCGATTCGCTATCTGATTCGGTTGTCGAACTTTCGGTAGACGATTCGGTCATGGTTGTGTCCATAACTGAGGGAGTGCTTTCGCGACTAGAAGCGGCCGAAGCGGCCGAGGCGCAGCTGCATTTGCACTTGCAGCCGGCCATTGGTGCCCGAATTTTGTTAATTCTATCTTGTAAAACGCTTGAAAAGGTTGGACCATTGTTTTGGGTGAGTAGATTCTTGGCTTCTCTGTAAGAGATTCCTCGATCTATTCTTGTCCTAGTTATTTCATTTTCTTCAAGCCATTTAGGACACTTCCTACTAGAAGAGGAGTGGTTTCCTTGGCAATTGATGCAAAGTGCTGGAGAGTTGCACATCTTAGAATCGAAGTCTTTGGGATGTTCTTTGCTGCAGTTTCTGCATAGCGGGTCCTCGCGCTTGCATCTTTTGCTGGTGTGCCCAAAATTAAAACATTTGAAGCACTGCATGGGGTTCGGATAGTAGTTCCGAGTCCCAGCGCGAATGAAGCCAAAATATATGAATTCGGGAACAACGGTTCCGCGAATTGTGAGGATTAGTGTTGGTGTAGGAATAATGGATTCTCCGTCTTTTCTGGTTATGCGCTTAACGTCGATCACTTTCTGATCGGAAAGCTCTTTCGCTAGTTCTTCGTTTTTAAAATCGATTACATCTCTACATGTTACAACGCATTTGCGTTGGTTCAAAGTTGGGTGGAAGATCACCTCTACAGGGGTGTTGTCTATTAGTTTAGTAATAGAAAGCAACTTACCGACAACATCCTCGTCCCTAGTTGTCAAGATGTATTGCAGTTTCTTCTTTTCATCGCGCTGTGGTTTTGCGCTGTTGAAATCTTTTGCAACTGCATTGATGGTTTTGCTCACGGTGAAGGGGTTCGTTGGAAGCACCTTATCTCCTGTCGCTCTGAGAAGCAGTATTTGAAGGTTGCCATTTGAGGGGTCCGCCCATAGTGGAGCGGTGGCTTCGGTAGGCCTGCCCTCGTAGAAGTTTGTAGCCCGGCCTCCCGGAGGCCCGGAGCTACTAGAAGCCATGCTTCTGCTTGACTATATCACTGATATAGTCAGCAGAAAAAAGTGTGATACTCACAAAAAAAAATTCCTTACTGAGGGATCTTCACTAGTGGGATATGTACCCGAAAGTTCACTTTGTTCCGGTAAAGCACTTTAAAACCACCAATTGACGCGAATCACTATAAAAAATCACTTGTTGTGATAATTGTTTCAGCCACTTCACTGTCTGTATGCGTGTTTAAATTCTTTTTAAATATATTTTTTATTTTAGCAACACTACAGTAGAACTGCCAACACTGCCAGAAAAAGGGGCGTGGCGTCTATGACGCCGAAAAGCGCGCGCTTTTCCGGTTTGCCGGCAAGCGCCCGCTCTCCACAGTCGACGCGAGCTGTTGCTTTCTTCCACTCTTCTTCTGCTGCCACTTAAAAAATAATTAAAATTAACTCCTTCGGAATCGCCAGGGGGAGACGTCCTAGTCCGCTGTCCAAAACGCCAAACTGCCGAGCTGAAAGAAAAATCGACCTTCTCGGTCGGAGGGTAAAATCAGTATGATGTATTTTTCATGTTTCTTTGTTTTTAAGAGGCTTTAAACTTTGCAGTTCATTCGCCTCCAATATGATGTATTTTTTTGCCATCGCTGCCTTTTAACGCTCATTCGTTCGTCTCGTTGGACTCGCCCCTTTGGCTGAGTCTGCCGATTGGTCTCTATCCTGTGAATGTGTACCGCTAGAGTACAAAACGCGCGGACCCCAAAAAATATCTCATTTTCTTTCAAACCGTAAATCAGGGTGGTTGTATGGCATCGTTTCACATCACATCGCATCAACGGATTGGTGCCGGAGCACCCGTAGTATACCTAATAGCGGTTATAGAATTTCGGCCGCCGGAGTGCTCGAGTTGGCTTGCGAAGCTGCTCACGACAATAAGAAAACCCGCCTACAGAACAGAGCACATTCGGTTCGGTAGCAACAACTAGTTTCAGCAAGTGGCAAACGCAATCGCAAAACGGCAGCAGGTAGAAGAAGGAAAAAGTTTGTTTATACAGACTGATTTCACAATACCAATGCATTCTAAAGTAACATAATATGACATATAATATAAACTGATTTATTTTGGTTATGCTTGTTCTTGAACTTATTGGTGGTTGGGGTCTTTTAAATTGATCATTCAGTTTTCACAAACCCATGCATGGTTTCCGAATTAAAAGTGGCTTCACATTGTATGCAGGATGGCATTAACGAATTTTCTCGGTAGCAAGAACTGCTTTCTTTGGTTGATAACTGATGTTGAAAATTGACTGACGTTACATCTGCATTGTTTAGAAAAATATCTAAGGAGCAACATGATGAGCTATGTATTTCCTGCTGCTCTTTTCTTATTTTAAAGGACTTTAATCCGAAGGTCATCCGTCCCTGTATTTACTGTTGGTTTTTCAGAACGCTTATAGCTCGTTTATTTCTCGACAGATCGTAGATCTCGTCTCCAAAACCTCAGTCATTTTTAGTCATTTTTATTTACTTTGTTTGCGGAGACTACGAATCTTACAATTCATTCGTCTCCGAAACCACAGTTTAAGGTACGGTAATGTGCTCAATAGTGAAATATATGATAGTGAATGAGCTGATGACCACCTATGCATCCCCTATCACATCCATCATTTTGATTGTACGATATGTTCATACGCCGAAAGATGCTTACCCACCCGTCTTTTTATTATTATTAGATTTTTTGATGAAAAAAATATTAGAAGATATTTATCGATACACCTTAGCAAGATGTACTTTCAGTATTTTCTCTTATTTTTGTCTCAAAGCTATTGAGAATGGCGTGAAAAAAAAACGAAAAGGGCATTTTTCACCATAGATCCTATGGTGTACCATATAAGGACTCAAATATATGGTACTACTGTCAAAATGTTTTATTTTGTACCCTATACAATATTTTCCATACAGCTGGTGATTTGGTTTAGGGGCACTTGTTACTCCCTTACCCGGCCAGGACCTTTGGTCACTATGAGCAGCCTACCGGCTGGAACGATTATTACGGCCGAAAGTTGGATTAAGCGCTTTTAAAGTTGCAACCAGCGACTCCGAATGCCGGTAGTATTTTTAATAATTATTAAGCGTTCGTTCGTGTACATCATCATGACGAAAATGTTGATTTTGACTGACGTTTGGCATTGACATTTCATTAAAATGTTTTAATGGTTCGTTCACACGAAGGAACCAAACTGTTAAGTCGCTAATGAATGACGCTCTATTTATAGTCGGTTCAGGACCACCCTCCCTTACACACTCTCAGTTCGCGTAGGGAAGCTAGTGAAGTTGATTGATTTCTTAATCGATAAATGTACATAAGACCTATTTCAAGAATGTTCCGGAATGTGTGCGATGCATGCATCTTATTTGAAATAGCACGTTTTTTTGGGATGATGCATATCCCCGGTGCAGGACGTGAATCGGGTGTAATTGTTCTCAACATGCTGCTGTTATAAAAGGAACAGTTTGCGCAGAAAAAGATTCCACTTCCACAAGCTTTCACCCACTGGAGAATCCATGTTTTATTGATTCCACTCAGAATACTTTTATGACGGTCGATAGTGTATTTCTTCATGTGTGTTGCATCTAGTGAGGGAACCTAAAAAAAGTATGTTATATCCATATAAAAAGGGATACCATTTTATTGATACGTTTTACCGAAACAGAACGCAGTCTTTTGTCTGCTTGTTGAAGTTGGAAATATGATCAGATAGCATCTAGCTGATACGTCTTGTTTTCGTAAGGTGCCAACTCTTCAACGAAGTCATTAGGTTGAAGATAACAGAACGAACAAGAAGCTATTTCCCACCCATTTTCATCGTTGGTAGACGTGACATCGTGATTTATGGATCTGTACCTTCACACGCTTTTATGCTTCTGGTGATGATGATGATGGTAATGGTGATGGTGCTGATGATGATGAAAGTCAAATGTTGGTCTGATCCGAATCTCCGAAACAGCGTAAACAAGTTCGAGTAGACACAGCAGCGACAGAAGATGTTGTTCCAGATGATGAGCTTTTCAGTGAAACATTTACATCTTTGTCTATGTTCAGGCTGTTGTCGCAATAATCAATCTATTAATCAAACGTTTCACATATATTTGGTGCAACACTTGTTCTGAGAAACAACTTGATTTTGTGATGCGAAAAATATTTATTGGGTATCAATCTTTTTGAATCACAACTATGGCAATGCTCCGAGTTCCCAATTGAACTGATTGAATCCCAAACAATTAATTCAATGGATTATCTGTTCTGAGAATGCCGATTTCACTGTCGTTTAATTACTCATTTATAATTATCTCATGAATTAGCCCCATCAATCGCTACCGCAGCTAAAACGAAATTGAAGCATTCCATTCGGTAATAGCGGAACTCAGGAGAAATAAAAGGGTTTCGGCTATACTTTCGGCTTCCAATGCTAGCCCAAGCGGATCAAGGGTTGATTTATTATTCAGATACATTTGTGTTTATTGAATAAACCAGACAGGCAGTAAAACGGAGAACCACTACAAACCTGCAATCGGTGGTACGAATGTTCCGCACTAGTGATTTAGATAAATCCCAGATATTTGGAGATTGATTAAAAAGATGATTGGCAAATTAAGAGAGCTTCTGTTGAATTTAACATTGCCGAGTCAATGCTGATGAATTATTGAAGTTACGGTTGAAGTACGATTTTTAAATTAGCCTCATGTTGATTTGTGATAGCTATTCAATCGAGAGATTCGATAGGGACTCCATCTAAGGGTATTTCGAACTTTAAGGGTAAACTATATAGACAGATGGTCCGTTGAACCAGTTTGATGTGGTCGACAAATTAGTTTTTCGCGAAGTTTCTCTAGAGCTATCTGATTTAGTGGGGTCCGACTACAATAGAAGAGTCTTACTGTACTTGGAGCTTGATTGATCCTTTTAATTTGGGGAGTCGGTTCAGGAGCACCTTCCTCTGTTATAAGTATAAGTAGTCTCGTTTGTTTTGATTCTAATAGGGTAAGTGTACCAATTATGGAGGACATATGTCACTAACTTGCAGAAATTGGCGAATGAATACTCTATTTTAGTTCAAAGGTATACACAAGTATACTTTTTCCAGCAGTTTCAACTCTGGTTTTAAAGATTGTCACTGATATTTCGATGATTAATTGACTAAATTTTATAAAAAAACATGTTTGAAAATGACACTTCCATGTACCCATTATGGTAATTTTTTTTTTTTTTTTTTTATCTGTATTATAGTGACTTTCAACTCATTTGGCTGGTTCGTCACTTTTACTTCCATTTTTGGAAGAATGTCGGGAGTGAGAATTGAACTCGTGACCTTTAGCGTGAGAGGCATGGATGTTACCACTACGCCAGATCGCCTCCATTATTATGGTAATATTTTTCCTGAAATTTCGTAATAAGTGTACCCATTATGGTAATATTCGGTGTCACATGGAAAAAGTGTTTATAGGATTCAAATAATATTTCAATAATCATTTTTAAATAAAACTATGCCTCTAAATCTTATTCCTAGTATGCAATACTATATCGTGGATTCTACACTCGACAAAAATTATGAAAACGGAATGCGAAGTCGAAGTTTTTAAGTGATTCTAGAAACGCTATAACTTTGTGAAAAACCAACGAATGAAGATGGGATATACATCATTTTAAAGTTTCATTTACTGCTTCAAGTTTTGAGAAGTAATACGAGGGTCACAATTTATATTTCGGGAATAGGAACAAAAACAAATAGTTAAGCTGCGAATATATTTTTATTGTTTTTCAAAGTACTCGCCACGATGATCGATACACTTTTGCATGCGCCTAAACCAATTTTCAAAGCATTTATTCCAATCGATACGAGCCTTTTTTTTTGAGCGATTGTCAAATTATGTGGGATCCAACGTGAACATAATTTTCGCACAACTAAGTGTTCATGTAAAATCGCATATATGCTGGTGGAACTAATGCTTAGGGATGCCTCAATCTCACAATAGGTTACATGACGATCTTACTTAATCATTTCGTGCACAGCATCGATGTTTTCTGGCACTACAGTCGATTTTGGACGACCTTCACGAAACTCGTCGGACAGCGAACTACGACCACGATTGAATTCACTATACCAGCGATACACAGTGGTTTTTGATGGAGCTTCATCGCCAAAAGTCAAATTAAATTGATTGACGCACTCTTGTTGTGATAATCCACGTCGAAAGTCGTAAAAAATCATCGCACGAAAATCTTCACGATTCAGTTCCATTTTCTTGCCGAGACCAAACTTTCAACTAAATTTAAAATAAACAAATAGCGTCCGTATGACAAAATGTTCTGAGTACGTATATCGTCAAAAATGTCAAACTTTACGATGGAACCGTCAGATGGACTCACATGACATCAGTGTTGCCAATTCCCGAAATATAAATAGTGACCCTCGTATTTGAATGCTTCTATCTTTTTGTGTTTTGTGTTTTGTGGAAAGAAAAAAAATCGTTTTTTCGGTTTTGTAAAAGATTTTATAGATTCACACAGTGTTTTACATATTATCCAAGTTAAAAGTAAATTCAGCTAACCTTATCAATCAGCACTCATTTGATTCCAAGAACGCTCCTGTAGGTCATTTTACTACAGGAAAAAGTTTTGATAGAATGAAAAATTCCCCTTTTTCTGATGAATGCTTTTTCAATAATCGTACGTAATAATCAAACAGCGTACAACTTTAATAGGAACAAGGCAGCTTCCGGTATTGCGATAATTGGCAAGTAGATGTAAAATTTGATGTAACCAATTGAGGGACTTAGAATGCAAGGGGTGTATGTGACTTGATCGATTTCTCTTCATCAACTTTTTCTTCAGTTAATAACTCAACTGCAAAAACGTTCCAATTTGAGGTTGCTATAGAATCCGATAGATGAGGCTATAACCTGTTTTCCGCATTGTCAAATATAGCTGGGAATGTATTTGTAGCTAAGTTATGACCAAAAGAGAGAGTCGATGTAGAGAAATCGATGAAATCACCTTCACCCCTTTCATTCTAGGCCCCTCAATCATGATAATACAAAAATACATGTTTATTTCGATAAAATCGTATAAATTGGTCGAATCACAACATCAACAAGGTTTTAATGTATGCATCTACACTGTGTTTGCATCAAAACAACCACGTCACAGCATAAACATCTTATTATTTTGATCGCATATTCCTTAGCAAAATGCTAAGAAGCAAGTATCAATGGGACACACTTTTTTTCAAACTAAATTTTTCAAAAAAAAATAACAATGTTTCGCATGGAATCAAGTACCGAAATCGACAAAGAAGAGATTTCTGATGCTCATAAATCATATTAGAGCATTTAAAAATAAGATATGTTTTCTAAACTAATAAAAAACTCACTCGTATTCTAATAAAAGGTACTATTGCGATGATAGGTGCTCCTACCCTATATTTTTGTTTCTCTATTTTCAGGTTTTAATTATCAAGAACATGGCACTGCTAAAACTTAGCAAAAATTTTCCACAAGCCTTCGATTGCGTTTAAATAATGGTAACAGTAATTAATTCTTGTAAATAATTCGCGTTATTTCGCTGATTTTCGGTACGCTGTTTCATCCTGTCATTTTTCCATTTTAATTAGGGATTGTACCCGAATCTATCTTAAAAAGAGAGAGCATTTACCTTTCGGCTGACAAATTTAATTTACTCAGTGGATGTTCTCACAGAGACAAATACCAATTACACCGTGCTAATCGGCTGAGCTGTTTGTCTCTTTCATCACAATGCCCCGTTGCATTTTTTGTCCTCACCATAACTCTGAGCCGAAACCATCTTGGATCTTCCTGATAATAACGCAAAAGTACTCGAATACTGGGTTGGAACGACGGTTGGTTGCAATTAATAACTTGTTTACTCACTCAATCTGCTCCGCATCTGGAGGCAGAATCACACCTCAAGAAAAATTATGGACATAACGAGATAACCCATCTCACCAAACTGAGCTATCTGTAATGAGCCACCGTAGCCACCGTAGCCACCGGGTCTAGCCACATAGGCATTACAGATAATAAGTAAACTCCGGGGGAAACGGAACGTGCTTTGAATGAATTCTTCCCAGCTGGTGACAAACATAATGTACACAAAAAAGTAATTATTCTGATTCCCATTCAAACGACACGGTTTTATTCTAGCCTTGTATGAAAACAATCCCTCCTATTGAACCAAATTATGTGTTATAAAGGGTGGAACGATCATAGTTTTTACGAAAAATCTTAACTGCTCACTGATTATGTTATTTAATGAAAAACTTTATGATTTTTTGCAAAATGCAATGGCTACTGAAAACAGGAAAATTATTAGAGTTGTATTCATACATACATACATACATAATCAGTTGAGAGCCGTGGTGGCTCGTGCTGTCTCAATTATTCGTCTCCAATCTACTCGGTCCTGGGCCACTCGTCGCCAATTTCGTAAGCGTCCCGTAACTCGCAAGTCGGCTTCGATTTGGTTGAGCCAGCTGGCACGTTGAGCCCCTTCATTTCTGGTGCCGGTGGGGTCATTGAAGAGACCGGATTTCACTGCAATGTCATCCGGCATCCTCGCGACATGTCCGGCCCACCGTAACCTCCCGACTTTCGCCAGGTGTACAATGGGAATCTCTCCAAGT
Source organism: Toxorhynchites rutilus septentrionalis (assembly GCF_029784135.1). NCBI lineage: Eukaryota > Metazoa > Arthropoda > Insecta > Diptera > Culicidae > Toxorhynchites > Toxorhynchites rutilus. Next base: position 205,514,190 of record NC_073746.1, on the reverse strand, counting down.
ATTCCCTGTAGCTCGTGGTTCATACGTCTGCGCCACTCTCCGCTCTCCGTTTGTACTCCACCAAAAATAGTTCGCAGCACATATTACCTAATGAAGTGCCGTTGCCAGTATATTTTTACCGTGTTTATAGAGTTCAGCCGGAAGTCGGTCTTTTCCAGCGGCTCTATTTGCCTTCAGCAGTAGTTGTATTCACGTATTTAATACGGAAGGCCGATTTGCTTTGAACTGTTTTTCAGTTCCAACTGCTTCCTTGAGGACCTAACTCCGGCAAAGGGCCTGGCTGGGTAAGGGAGTAAAAAATGCCCCCAAACCAAATCACCAGCTGTATTTAAAATATTGTATAGGGTACTAAATATGAAATCATAGGGTCTATTGGGAAAAACGAACTTTTTCGTTTATTTTACGCCATCCCCAAAAGCTTCGAGACAAAAATTTGAAAAAAAATACTGAATGTGCTTCTTATTTATTACGGTGTATCAAGAAAAATTGCCAAAAAAAAATGATTATCAATAATTGAAGTACTAAAAAATATATTGAAATTTTGAGAAAAAAAATTGGATTTAGAGATTCGGTACTACTCTAATTCGTATTTAAATTTGTTCCTACGGCTTTTCTAGATATGTGTGATTTTTTTCTAAGTTTTTTCAGTGTTGCGCGGTACAAAAAAATATTTTTGTTCTATTTTTAAAGGGTCTGGCTGGGTAAAGGAGTAAAAAGTGCCCCCAAACCAAATATTGTAGTTTAAAAGTGCCCCCAAGCTGTATATTCTATAGGGTACGAAATAAAACATGTTGGCAGCAGTACCATATATTTGAGTCCTTATATGGTACAACATAGGATCTATGGTGAAAAGGCATCTTTTCGTTGTTTTTGTTTACATGCGGCGTAATTTTTTCCTGAGCATTGCGAGACACAAAAATAATTTTCTTCATCGTCTGCATTATTATTTTTATTTTCTTGAAATCGATTATTTTATTGTATTCGTGGTAATCATCATTGCTTTAGAATAAATCTTTACTCAACAAATGCGGAAAGAATATCAGCAGTGGAAGACTTGTTGAATTTTTCCTAATTTTTATGATATTTAGTACGTTTACAAATATATTTACCATAGTCCCATAATTTAAATTTATTCTACTTTGAATCAGACGAACAAATTACATATAAAATCTTTTTATATTGACTGTGGATTCAAAAATTTTCTCTTGAGTAATTTTACACTCTGAAACATATTCCTACAATCATATCTCTGGGGTTACATATACATACACTAGGGTGGCGCGAAAATGATCATGTCAAATTTCAAAAACCGACCATGTGCATTTTGTTTATTGGTCCAAAAAAAATTATCTGTGCAAAATTTCAGCTCAATCGCACATGATTTAGGGGTGCTTCAAAGCACTCAAAGTTTTGATTTTTTTATCCACGAAAATCTTCCAAGGAGTCAGCTCAATCGGACATGATTTATGGATGCCTCAAAGTACTCAAAGTTTTGATTTCCTAGAAGGTCGATTTTCGGCCAAAATTTTTTTTTCGAGATGACACCAGATCTCGACGTTTCATGCATTTTTAAGTCATTTGGCATCGAAAAAAAAAATCCTTTAAAAAAAACTTTGAGTGCTTTGAGGCACCTCTGAATTATGTCCGATCGAGCTGAAACTTTGCACAGATGATTTTTTGGGCCAATAAACAAAATGTACATGGTCGGTTTTTGAAATCCGATGATGAAATTTGTCCCATACATTCATTGCCAAAATTTCTTATTTAATATCCTGTACAATATTTGCTGGTGATTTGGTTTGGGGGCACTTTTTACTCCCTTACCCGGCCAGGCCCTTTGGAGGTTTTCCACCTTAGTACGACTTGCACGTTGTTAGCGATATGCAATTTTTTGTAACAACAATTTTAAGATCAGTCAGGAAAGGAACTTGAGTACCATCCATTTCGTGCGTGTTTATCGGTGTTCTCACGCTAAAGATCGAGTTTAAAGTCTCAGGATATTGTTTTTCCCCTGTTTCGGTTTCTATAACAGTTTCTTCAGTACGAGGCTACTACAATTATGCTTCTCAGATTCTGGTTCCCCAACAAGTTTCACTGCCCTCCAAACCAGTGCCCATGAATGTTTCACCCGAATCGGTATGAGCGGAATAAATATATTCATTCCAAATTCATGCGGTCTATGCCGCTACACTTGTTTTTGTTGATATGGCATGAATGTTATATTCTAATTTCATATCCACGCAAATTGCTTCTATCAAAAGCGACTGTTTTCTTCGTCTTCAACAGCAGCAGCAGCAGCAAAACATGATGATAAGCAAGCCCCCCAGAGTAAAAGAACTTACTTTCGGTTCAGCTATTTATAAATATATACCATATCAGTAAAATCCTCAACACGCACAACAGTCGAGCTAGAAGTCGTGTCGATGCAATATTTGCTTTGTAGGCAAGTGACCACGAATACGTGACTTTGGCACTGAAGAACTGCGGAAGCTGGAAGCAATATCATTCGCATCATGAGCGGAAAAGCCATGAATAACAGTGATGATGGGCAGTTTAGTGTTATGATCCGCTATCCCATAGTTTGCACATCGGAGAGGCCCAACGAATGGTGAATGATCGGAATGGAATATGCAAAAAAGGATCATTGTTTTTCACACAACAAAGTAAAATGCAGATTATATATTTTGAATATCGACTTATTTTAGGGAAACTCGGAGGACATTTTGTCCATCTTTGAAAATTTAGTATGTGTTCTTTCACGGTGTTTCTTTAGTTGCCATCCTCAGCATGAAATGTATTTCGAAATTTCAAATGCGGATTTCATAAAATTTTACAGTGGAAGATAAAATAATCAGGAAAAATAAGTTAGATTATGATGAGGAATAATGAAAAGCGGTCTGTATCCCTGTGTTCTGAAAGCTGTTAAAAATATATGTCAACCAACTTGGAATCTGTTGAGTTTCAAGCTTGCTTTTCAACAACATGTTTGGACAGCCAAACTACATGTGAGAATTTTCGAAGTCGTTTCGCTTCATTTCGCTTTGTAAGTAATATCATTCCAATCCAGTCGCAATCTCCTTGTTTACTGGTAGGCACACGAGTTACTTGTTATTGCTTCAAATGAATCAGTAGCGAAAGAACACCAAACGTACCTGAGCTAACTTGACAAAATACAAATTAGAGCATTGGTGGTGGTATGCGATGCGGGCCGAATCAGATTTTTCATCATAGCCGCGAGCCGCAATTTTTTCCTCATTGCTGTTTATGATAAAATGTTAACTATTGTGCCCAAATATTGAACATTGAGAAAAAATCTTCCAACAGATGTAGTACTACCAGGAAAAAAACAAAATATAATCGGTAAGTTTCACGAATTTCCAACATTACGAACTTTGCTTTCCATTTTGAAAATATTTGCACACAACAGTTCGAAGCTGGTAAGAATTATTTGTTCCACTTTCATTTAACTTTCACGTCCACTGACGCTCACTCAGCATAGTGGAACGACTCGATGTGCTCGTGTTTGATCCGCACTTTCAGACATGAAATGGTAAGGCAAGTGGTTAACATAATATTGTTTTGTTTTTCCTAGACTAGTTTTCCATTTTTTCAATGAACTTGAATTAAAATTAAAATTTTCCACAGTTAAAAAAATCGCCTTCTGTATTTTACTTAAGTCAACTAGTTTTGACGTGATGAACTAGGACGACTAGGATTACTTTTTCCAGTAAGGGTAATCAGAAAACATGTTTTTATGAAATAATTTTGTAGTTAACAACTATTTCCGCTGCGATCCCATCGAATTGTATATTCTCTATGAATTGTTTGATATGTTATACATTACGATTCCCTAATTCTCAAACGGCTTAAATCAATAAATAAGCGTAAATCGCTCGCTAAAAATGTAAAAGCAATGACATGTAGACATTGTGGAGAGAGGAAATATTACAAATTAACCACGTCCGTACATAGCTTATTTATCTATATATAGAAAAGAATTTAGATCTGTCTGTCTTTCTGATTCTTATGGGCTAAGAACTTACTGAACCGATCGACGTGAATATTTTTATGTAGGAGTTTTTGAACCCGGGGAAGGTTTTTATGATAGTTTGAGACTCCTCCCCCACCCTGAGGGGGGGGGGGGTGTCTGCCGTCCAAATGAAACCCAAATTTCTGACGAGTATATAAAAGTTTCTATTTGCAACTTCTAAAACCCAGTCTCGTTCAGCCAGCGCAAACTCCATAAAGCCACTTCTATTAAAATGGACTTTTTATCGAAATGGCCTCTGGCAGTACCTACATCGACTATCCATTTCAGAAATAGTTAATTCTACGAACCTGTTTAAATCGTAGTTGCAAATACTTGTTTGTTTGAGAAACCCATGTTTCTAATTATCACCACCGGCAACGCTACGATATAAACAACAACTTAGAGGACCAGGTCAGAATTTTGAGATAAACAGTTTTTGTCGTTTTCTCGCAAGTGCGTCAAATGGACTTCTGGGGTTTCTCAAACAAACGATTCAATTTAACATAGTTACCTTCAAAACCCATCAGCGTCAGCGGCCAAACAAATCAATTGTCCTAAAGGTTTTTTTTTTTTTTTATCTGTATTATAGTGACTTTCAACTCATTTGGCTGGTTCGTCACTTTTAACTTCCATTTTTTGGAAGAATGTCGGGAGTGAGAGTTGAACTCGTGACCTTTAGCGTGAGAGGCATGGATGTTACCACTACGCCAGATCGCCTCCGACGTCCTAAAGGTACTGAGACGCGAGTGATTGAAAAGTACATACTGTAGCCATAAGTTCTGTCAGAATGTACTGTAGCCATAAGTTCTGTCAGAATCATATTCAACTGGGGCTAATCAGGGGACTATGAAGAAATTCGCCTTCGTATTCGATTGGAATGAGTTTTGGCTTCTCCCAGCAGTTTCTCAGTCAACATGACTCAACAGTCATTCGGGCGTTTAGTTGCTATCTCAGTCTACGACTCGACTATCTCATATTGTTCTTCCCCGTCAAATGGACTTCATCGCATATTGAAGTAACTCTCCCCAGAATTTCGTTTCTCTCTCTTCTGTACCACGTATGCATGTGTCGATGTTTGAGTTCAACGTGGTTTGACATATACTGCATGGACTGAAAAGTCCCGGGATTTTTCAACAGATGGCCCCACTAAAAAATGAACAAGATTCATTTCGAGAGGTACAGCTGTCACTAGCTTATGTGTGATGTTTCATGACATTTCGTTTATTTGTTCACAAACTACAGTTGTTGAAGGATCACTAGCTGGGCATTCTTATAAAAAAGGGAAAAATAAATATCGTATTTTGATCAAACATTGTTCTTTGATGAGAAGAACTCCTGAACAATCGATGCAGTGGTTGACGAAAAGTTCCTCTTCCTCTTCTGCTCCTTCGAGTACAACAGTTTAACGGTGGTTTAGTGAATTTAAAATTGGCCGTACAAGCACCGCAGATGCACCTCGCTCTAGAAAACCAAAAGGGGCTACGAATCCAGAAATCTTTAAACAAATGCATCTACTCGTTTTGAACGATCGTAAAGTGAAGTTAAGTGAGTTTGCTGAGGCCGTAGGCATTTCAAAAGAACTAGTTGGATACGTTTTGCACGACATTTTGGATATGGAAAAGCTATCCGCAAGATTGGTGCCGCGTTTGCTGACTTTCATTACCACACTCCTGAGTCCAATAGACAGTCGCAGAGTGGCACTGAAGCAAATTTTGAAGACTTAGACGTTTCGAACTAAACTTGAAAACTCGCTATACCAAGTGCATTGCCCTAAAAGGAGACTATGTTATTTTCGCCAAGAGTTGACTGTGCTGAAACATTGGAACGTAAGCTTGTTGAGTTATCGCTTCATTATTCGAACATAATTTTATTGGGAGATTTCAACACGGATCTAAGAAAAACATGTTCCAAAACAATCCGCCTTCGCAACGCGTTTGAAAACCTCGGCCTTAGTTGCGGTCATCAGGAGCCAACTTATTTTTATCCTGGTGGATGTTCGTTAATTGATTTGCTGATTACTAACAACAGTGATCTCATTCTAAATTTCAATCAAGTTTCTGCACCAGTATTTTCGAAGCACGATGTACTTCTTTTATCAATAAATGTTTCTCGTGAGACTTTAATTGAACCTTCATTTTTCCGTGATTATGGATGTATTAATTTCGATTCCTTGCAAAATGCCATGAACTCACTAGATTGGAGCTCACTATACAGCATGAACGATTTAGATCTAGCAACTAACTTCTTAAATTCACGTCATATCAGACCTTTCGGTTTCGGTTTCGGATAGGTTCGTCACTGTACGTGTTTTAGGACAAAGGCGTACGACTTTTCACATGAATGATGAAATACTTAGAATAAAAATATTCAGTTATTACAGACAATGGTTAACTACTAGAAATGCTTCTGATCACTCACACTATAAAAGACTTCGCAATCGTGTTACCGATCTAATCAATCAAGCCAAGTCGGATTATCTCTCTTCGGTACAGTCAACCCTCCTATAACGCGGTACTCTTATAGCGCGGTTTCCGTTCAACAACGTCTCATCAGTTCTTTTCGTGCATCCAATGCATGATTTTAACTTTTAATATATTTATATAAACATTCAAGCTTATCTCTTAGCCGTTTACGACATCGGTTTCAGGCAAGCTCCGGCTTAGAGAATATGAATCGCAAGTCAAGATGTGCTGTTAAATTAGCTGTCATAGCCAAACCTATCAAACCACTCGAAATGTTAAAGAGAAAGGATGGTCACAAGAGTTTGAATTAATTCTGCACTCTTTCAATAATTTCAGTAGTAGGGGAACCGTGGGTAATACGGACAAGAGGGTAATGGGGTAATATGGACAGGGGGTTTATTTGTACAGTTACATTTTGAATTTCCGATTTCTGTTAATGAGAACACCTTCTACATGTTATTCTATAATATTTAAGCCACCCTATGGCAATGAACACTGATCAAAAGTGGAAAAGGGAAACAAAACCCGAAAATCAAACATGATTCCGCGTGAGGATGTAATTTGAGCTGCTTCGATATTGAGCATTTTGAGTGATTTAATATCAAAATTCAATTCGCTGATGATTATATTTCGGTTTGTGAGTTAACATAGAAGCGATATTAGGTATGTACGAAAAGTAAATTAATTTTGGAGTGAAAAATTTAAATTATTTAAATAATTGTACTGGTAGGGTAAAACGGACAGTTGCCAGTGGGAGTGAGATGAACTGTGAAAAGTCTGTATGATCTATTCCCTGCGTCTATAAATGGAAATCAAATCGCCAAATGTGGACTGTTTAGAAGATGACTGGAACCAAAAGCAAAATAGCCGAGGGTGTGTCCGTTTATACTACTGAAAAGCACGATATCACTTCTAGGTGGATTAATTCGATTTTTTCATCATTTAAAAGACATTCGTGATGAGTTCAGACCTTGGTTGAACAAAATTATTCCTCTCGCGATCGATAAACCTCTACGCTTCATATATTACAAACCTGTCCAAACTACCTCCACTACATGTCCATTATATCCGCATCGAAAAAAAATGTTATACTTTTCGGTCTGTTTTAATTTTAGTAAAAAACATTGAAACTTTTTTGTAAAATATTTGGCCAATTAGGTAGAAAAACAATATATTGAATTGCACGAAACTGCATCAAAGTTTTGAGAAACATGAGTTTCCAAAGATATAATTGAAGTTCTTCTTAAAATGTCTGATTTACCCCCACCTCCCCTATTCAACTGCTACTAGTACTTTATTCGAAGATAAACGTTTTGCGTGTAGGAAAGATGAAACGTTTGCAACCTGAACTGTTGTACTGTTGTTCACAAACCGTGCACAAGCGTATTGTGTTTTGTTTACAAAAAAATCAGTATACTTTAACACTTTCGTCGCCCCGTCACCCAGATCTGGGTGACACTTTCCTCGTTCAAATTGAATATGATTTTTAGAAGGGATTTGATAGAATAGGCACCTAAATGTAACTATAGGCTATGTAGAAAAATAATAAAATCATAACCATAATAATATACTGTTTAAATAAGTATAGTATTTTCATTAATTTATAGTTTGTACTGCAGTTTTTTTTACAAACCCCATATAATATGCCTTTGGCATGTGTTATTTTTATCAATTTGTCTTCAATTGAAAACAAACATTGCTAGATCATGTAAAAATAATCTACAAACTAAGTTTGATCTTCATTCAATAATTTATTCGCAAGTTGTACCCTGCAAGAAACTCAAAAACGTCGCGTTGGGCGACGAACGTGTTGAATATGGTTACAGAAAGAATGCGCAGATTGAGTATACGAAGCCACCTCTTTAACTTCAGCATCATCAACCTCCGTAGTCCCCATCTAGGTAGGGATCCATTTTTATCCATTATCCATTTTTTTACAAGAACACCCGATTGCAGTTTTTAAATTTTAACATTTGGAGGGTAAATGTTTAGTTTAATTTTTGTTTTATTTTTCATAAGTTCCTTCTATGATCTTTTATTGGTATCCATACTACGCGGTACGAATGATGTGATTTGTACTCATTCAGAGTTTCTCGTAGCGCGGTTTCCATACAACACGGGAGATGGTTTCCATACAACGCGCTACGAATTACCCTGGTTTGTATGTTGAATCCGAGTTTCTTATAGCGCGGTTTCCATATAATGCGGTACGCACTCACCGCGTTATAGAAGGGTTGACTGTATTTAGAACCACTGATTCTAGCAAAGTGCTTTGAAAAAAATGAAAGAGATGAATGTTTCCAACTCTGCCATCAATAGTGAACAACTCTCCAGCACGTGTGAGGAGATGAATGAACATTTTAGTGAAAATGTTCCGCGTGATGATGAGTTCTTGCCAATTCTTCCGATCAATGACAATGGGTTGAAATTCATGCGATTAGTTAGATGTATCTTCCGCAAGTTTTTTCACATATTCTAATGCTGGGTTACCTTTAGAGTTTGTAAAGCTAATCTTGCCATATGTCATTTCTTCTATTACTTACGTCTTCAACCTGGTCATTTCAACTTCAAAATACTTTCTGTTCGGATATTGAACTATTTTTTTGTAGCAGCCCGTGATTTGTGGCAGCTCAAAATGTAATTTTATATTTCACAATTATTCAAATTCATATAATTTTATACTCATAACTTACAAGAAGTAGTTCACTTCACCCTCTTGCGCGCTTCGGTATCCTTTACCCTATTTCCGCGATTCCTCAATTATCTTTGAGTTTTCTCGATCTACACCTGCTTGATTTGAAATTAATCCATCTGATTTTTCGTTTTAATCTACTAATCTACTTACAATTTTAATAAAAAATTCTATTTTTTCTCTATTTTCAGGTTGGAACATTGAACGGACTTTTCGTCGCCGGTGAACCTTGAAACGTTACAGAAACACTAAATTTAATGAATTTCAATCACAAGTGTCAAATTCTGTTACTTTCTATCTGTCTTTTGAATTATTTGGAGAAACTATTCTTTAATATAATATATTTCGTCGATGGCAAACTTCCTCTCCATGGACTGGAATTGACGGAGTGCGGCTGGGTAGGAATCCCCAAGCAGTGGCAGCATCTCCTCCCGCAGCCGAAGACGGACTATGTACCTCCCATCGTGGTCACGGCCAACGGTTTGTTGTAAATGGCCTTCACAGAGCTGTTCATTGGGGTGTAGACCTTCCCGACGTCGAAGTTGTCGATTTGCCAGAAGCGTGCTAGCTGCTGGTCGAGCGAATCGTCGGTACAGACGTGACTTTTTTGATTTGCTTGTGAATCTGGAGCTGGACCCATGATCTTTCCGCAAACGATGTAACCCAAGACTGTCTTCTGGAGGAGCGGATACGAATCAGCGAATGTAATTTGTTGATTTGCTAGGTGCGAGAAGAACAACTCAGCACTTATGATGATGTCGACATTTTGACTGATATTGAACTTGGGATCTGCTAGCGGTAGGTTACGCGGAATCGTCCAACGCGTAACGTCGATGTGATGACTGGGTAACGACATGGTCAACTTGGGTAGTACGAGGCAATCCAGGCTCAAGTAGTGATCTCCGAAACGAGAGGCGAACGACAATTTGACTCCATAGTAGACGTACACGATAGACTGGCCGATCCCACTGATCGGTGCGTTGATCCTGGTACGCTTCAAGCGGAGCTTCTGGCAGAGTGATTCGGTGATTAAGCTGGATTGGGAGCCACTATCCAGCAGGGCTCTGGCGAAATGGTATTTGTTTTCGGAGTCTTTCACTCTGATCGCCGCCATCGACAGAAACGTATTTACGTGACAACTTCTACTCATACTTCAGCACTTGATAGGAGTTCGAAGGCGAGATGTGGAAAGTAACTATAACGGAATCAACCGACGGAGAGGAAGTAGTGTTACCGACGAAAACGACTGCGAGTTTTTTGGAAACGACTTCGCGAGTGGCGAGGTCACGAATTTAACTGACGACGGAGAAACGACAGCACATGAGCTTCTTTGCGATTGTAGACCGATTGCTTCAGCGGATTGTACAGGGTTTTCCAACTTTAAATTCCGAAAGTAAATTGAAATAAAACACACTTAGAATTCGAACTTCGATGAAACTTTTATTTCAAATTAAAGTTTGGTTTATGCCATTATGTGTGAAATACAACATCATTCAAATATCCACCTAGGGCTTCCTCACACACCTTGATCCGGAACAGGTAATTTTCGATGACTTTTCGGCACATATGGAGCGGTATCTCGGTCATAACTTCACGAATGTTGTCTTTCAAATGTTCAAGAGTTTGCGGAGAGTTAGCATAGACACGGTCTTTCGTATAACCCCACAAAAAAAAGTCTAGCGGGTTCAAATCGCATGATCTGGACGGCCAATTGTCATCACCAAAACGCAAAATTATGCGTCCCTCAAATTTCGTTCGCAATATGGCCATGTTCGGTCGTGTTGTGTGGCACGTGGCGCCGTCCTGCTGAAACCACATGTCATCCGTATCCATATCTTCAATTTGTGGCAAAAAAAAATCGGTTAACATGCGGCCATAGCGCTCACCATTAACAGTTACCATCTCGCCGTCCTCATTTTCAAAGAAATACGGCCCGATGACTCCACCAGACCATAATGCGCACCAAACAGTGACTTTTGGCGGATGCAATCGCCTCTCAACAATCACGTGTGGATTTTCTGAGCCCTCAATACGGAAATTTTGGGTGTTCACATAGCCACCGAGCTCGAAATGTGCCTCATCGCTGAAGAAAATTTGATGCGAAAATTCAGCATTTTGCTGCTGTTGTTCGTTCACCCAATCGACGTATGCCCGACGCATTCCATGGTCACCACGCTCTAATTTTTGTACCAGTTGGACTTTATATGGATGTAGGTGCAAGTCCAAATGCAAAATTCGCCACAATGATGTGTTTGACAAGCCCAATTGCTGAGTACGCCGTGGAATCGAAGCATTCGGGTCATCCTCCACACTGGCAGCAACAACAGCAATATTTTCGGCCGAACGCACATTACGATGATGCACAGGTTTCACAATATCCGCTACGGATCCAGTTTGTTCGAATTTACGCACTACATTAGCGATTGTGTGCTCTGTAGGCCGTCCATGACGACCAAAATCCGTCCGTAATGCTCGAAAAACATTTGCCGGTTTTTCATCATTTTTATAGTATAATTTTAATTAACACGTTGTGCGATGCCAAAACGATCCATATTGTAAAATGGCAGACATTCAACTGACGATAAGACGCAATGGTTGACAGCTATGTCAAACGGTTGTCAGCGCAGGGCTGTATACTTTCGGAAGCCCGAAATGGAAAACCCTGTACAACCAACGCAGGCGTTGATAGGTTGGTGGCTTCATCACATGGTGCCGACGGCGACGAAATTGGTGGTAAATGCAGCAACGAATGATGCTTCCTGGAGCAATACTTGCACGATCCGCTGGAGCAATCTTTAGCGAGGTGTGTGCCTTTCAGGCAGTTGATGCAAAGCCCGAACTTCTTCACAAACACGAATCTTTGGTCTGGTACTAGGTTTCGAAAAGACTCACACTGAAACAAGAGATGAGCTTGTTTGTATTAGGGACATTTCCTGACATTTTCAGAAGTAACATGGGCTGCGGTGAGGCGTGACTTCGACTTCGGATCAAATTGTGATTGGGTGTTGACAGAGTGGGAGAGCGCAATTGTTTTTATTATACGCGATCTTTTGTGGATAAACTCGAGAAGGTCTTTATAAGTGGGACGCTCCCCATCATCTATGAGCGTTTCCTACTCCCTGCGTGAGCTAGGGTCCAAATAACTGCTCAATCGCTCAACGAGAAACGAATTCCAATGGTTTTCCGCTCTTTCGAGTCTATCCAACAACTGAACATGGCGATCAAAACTGTCTGCTAGCTCAGACAAACCTACAGCAGATTCCTTTTTCAAGGTAGGAATTGCCAGCAAGGCCGACATATAGTTCTTGATGAGCAAGCTCGGATTTTCAAAACGCTCCTTCAACAGGTTCCATGCAACGTCAAAAGCGCCGAAATCTCAAGCGACGAGATTATGCGAGATGCTTCACCCGACAACGATGCTCGCAAATAATGATTTTTTTGTACCGCAGTCAGTTGTTGATTAGAATGAATCAACGAAACCAAAACCCAATCATCAAGTTTTATTTTTATTTTTATTTTGTTGTTTTTATAGTTGTATTAGTTGAAAAAAAAAAAATAAAAGTAGTCTACAAAAGTTTGAGCGTCGCGCGCGTACCACAGATATAAAGGATATTAAATTGAAAGATTTTTAAGTGCCGGTCTAGGAAATTTTCGTAAAGGAAATTCGATTTCTCTTTTCGTAAAGGAAACTCGATTTCTCTGAATATATATGAGGATATTCATTGTCAATCCAAAGCAAGGCTGGCGGTTGGACTTGTGCTCTGGTGGACCCTTTGGCTGCAAGGGCCTCGTCGGGACCGTATCGGCTCTGTGGCGGACATGACTGAGTATTGGCTTGTCTTTGGAAATTGCAATTTTTTTGAACTTATATCTGTGAATAAAATCAGTGCGTTTTTTTTGTGGTTGCTAAACTGATTTCAATGTTGAGAAAAAATAAATAAATTATCTTTTAGATAACTCGTCTTGCTCAAACCTCTGTAGGGGAAGGAGGCGGGACCATCATCATCATCATCATCATCAAAATGCGGGATTTAAATTTCCGGAAGTCTAACGTGAGACACAGGTTGTATGCAAGCGGGTGGCTCTGCTTGAGGTGGTGGGGGAGGCACGGGGGGTTGAACCGAAAGTTTACTCTGCAGTGATGACTTGAGCCCAAGGTACATCACCTGAAATTCTCGCCTTTGCTCCGAAAAATGCTCCTCTGCATCCTCCATAACCTCAATTTCCTCCTGCGTAGTGAGAAATTCATGCCACAACTCATCCAAACATTGAAATTGTGCTGTTAATTGACCCTTGTGAGTGGGTTCATACATTTGGTCGAACTCCTTTACCAGTATCGCCGATCTCATAAAATTCGCTCGACGACGATGCAGTCGGTTTAATTTTGAATCCGAACTGCTCGCCTTCGTTTCTGGCATCTTGTGCACTTTCTAATTCTACCTTGGTGGTGGTAACGATTACCTGTGTTCACGGCGCTTTTTCTAACCTCACCGATTTATCTCTCGCTTTGCTCGATGTCCGATGTATAAATACCGTCTCCGCAACAGTTCACGATAAAGCTGTTTTGACGTAGGACTACGTCTTTCATTTCTATACCGGGGTGTAAAATCAAAGCTTCGAAAATGAAAGCGTTACGCCGGAGACCGAGATTTTGAGCGTTAATAGCTCTTAAACAACTGACCGAAATGGTATGATAAACACTTCATTCGAAAGATAAAATGTCTACGCGTTATATACTTGTTACTTTTTCATCCAAAAACTTGTTTCAATAGCCTTAAAATTGCTTTCAAAACAGGCTATTGAAATCACCAATTGGTATATAAGCGAGCACCGCTCGGAAATTCACTCAGTTATAATTGAATATTGGAGCATGTTGTCTCTGTTCTGGTGAAGCTGAATTCGTTCATCATGAAAGCGCTGATGAACGGTGTCACCAAGAGCCTGTTTGTGCACCTTAGGACAGAAGGGAATCCATCAGGAGGAGATTGATGCCATAAACGGTTTCACTTGAGACATCGGAGCAGCCGCCACACAAACACATACAAGCGCCGAACTTTTTTCGTTGGGTTGCCATCCAGCGTCGAGAAGATTCCGGAAAGACGTTCTCGTTGCAGGAAAATATTTTCAATATTGTCGTATCCAGTATTGGATGCGCGCGCAACGGAAAATGTTTCGCATCGCGAAAGTCATATAATTTTCAATCGATTATTGCTCAGTAACTGAAAATTGCAAACTCAGGGAGTTCATTCGCCTCTAGTCTGCCTTCCAAATTGCCATCGTAAACCTCTCGATTTAATCGGACAAAAAAGCATACTTAAGCGATACTCTGGTGGTGAAACGCATTCATTTTTCGTGAGGACATCGACAAGACAACATCGTTACTGAACGAGCTGAACGAGCTGAACGAGCTGGACGGAGAGACCTGACCTGACCTGACCTGACCTGACCTGACCTGACCTGACCTGACCTGACCTGACCTGACCTGACCTGACCTGACCTGACCTGACCTGACCTGACCTGACCTGACCTGACCTGACCTGACCTGACCTGACCTGACCTGACCTGACCTGACCTGACCTGACCTGACCTGACCTGACCTGACCTGACCTGACCTGACCTGACCTGACCTGACCTGACCTGACCTGACCTGACCTGACCTGACCTGACCTGACCTGACCTGACCTGACCTGACCTGACCTGACCTGACCTGACCTGACCTGACCTGACCTGACCTGACCTGACCTGACCTGACCTGACCTGACCTGACCTGACCTGACCTGACCTGACCTGACCTGACCTGACCTGACCTGACCTGACCTTTTTTTTTTTTTTTTTTTTTTTTTTATAGAGGTGAGGAACGCTCTTCCAGCCTTATCTGGGAAGGGATAACCCAGACGTCGAGTGGGGATCGCACCCACAAAAACCAAGCCCTCTACTCGTAGCCTCATTCCCCCCGGGACCACATCTAGGCGACTACTTCAGGGGGCGGCTGTGCTCATGCACTTCACGAGTTTTCAACGCTAACTAGCGTTGATCCTTCCCTTTTTCTCTATACATCTCATTTACGTTTCCGTTGTACTCCGCCACGCACATCCGCAGCACAGGCTTCCTTTTACCCGTCGAGACGTGTACCGATTAGGAATTGCCCTCCAACTTGACGCGCAACCCGTCACAGTCACCCTCGCGGGGTTTCTCACCTGTCGAGACGTGAACCGATTAGGAAGCGCCCTCCATCTTGACGCGCGCCCCGTCACAGCCACCCTCGCAGGATTTCTCTTCCCAACGGAGCGCCGATTAGGCAGTGCCCTCCAACATAACGCGCACTCCGTCACAGCAACTCTCGTGGGGGTACCCACCGATTTGATGATGCTCTCCTAGGCTCTCGCTCCGCCGAAACGACCCTCGCAATGTTCCTCTCTCAATCCACCAACAGGCATTGCCAGCATTTTCTTGACCCTGCTCTCCAGATTCCGCTTATCCGTCGAGACGTGTACCGATTAGGAATTGCCCTCCAGCTTGACGCGCAACCCGTCACAGTCACCCTCGCGGGGTTTCTCACCTGTCGAGACGTGAACCGATTAGGAAGCGCCCTCCAACTTGACGCGCGCCCCGTCACAGCCACCCTCGCAGGATTTCTCTTCCCAACGGAGCGCCGATTAGGCAGTGCCCTCCAACATAACGCGCACTCCGTCACAACGACTCTCGTGGGGTACTACACTTTGCAACAGCCCTCGCATTTGTTCCTCTTCTATGGTCAGGGGTTATTACTACGCTGGTCGGCCCTCCACTTCCGCTGTAGCTCGGACATGATGTGTATGATTACACTGTTCACAGCGTTCCAGGTGCCCTCGTCGCGACACATTTTCTCTACTATGTTCCCGGCATGAAGGGCAGGCAGCCCCTCGCGTCTTGCGGTGAACCTGGGACACACAAATACCACGTGTTCTGGTGTTTCCTCCACATCTTCACACTCCGGACAGAGTGGCGACGTTGCGTGCCCGAACCGGTGCAAATATTGCCTGAAGCAGCCATGTCCAGACAGGAACTGTGTCAGATGAAAATTCACCTCCCCGTGCTTCCTGTTCAGCCAGGTCGATAGTACCGGTATGAGCCCATACGTCCACCTGCCTTTCTCCGCCGTGTCCCATTCCTGCTGCCACTTCAAGAGTGATTCTACTCTCGCTGTTTTCCGGATACCCCTGATTTCCTTTCGTCTGTAGCACTCTCTGTCTTCCGCCAGAGTGATGCCAATAGGGATCATGCCGGCGATAACGCAGACTGCCTCCAACGAGATCGTCCTATACGCGCTCGCAACTCTCATCGCCATGAGCCGAAACGTACGGTCCAGTTTTCTACGATTCCGGTGGGTTTCGAGAGCCGCCGACCAGGCTGGTGCTCCGTACCGCAGTATGGACGAGGATACAGCAGCCAGGAGACGCCTTTTGCTACTGCAAGGTCCTGCGTTATTCGGCATTATTCTCGCTATCGCGCTAATGGACTTCTCTGCTTTCTCGCAGACGTAGTCGACGTGGTTGTTGAAATTCAGCCGGTCGTCGATCATAACTCCCAAATATTTCAACCTACGCTTAGAAGGTATCACGTGTTCCCCGACTGTAATTTCCGCTCGCTGCACGGCTTTGCAGTTACTCACCAACAATACTTCCGTTTTATTATGAGCAATCTGCAGTTTCGCTGCTTGCATCCAGTTCTCTACTGAGACGATGGACTCGATTGCAAGCATCTTCACCTCTTCGAGTGTCTCGCCTGCCACTGTGAGAGCGATATCATCCGCGAAGCCCACGATCTCCACGCCTTTGGGAAGCTTCAGATTCAGTACTCCGTTATACATTACGTTCCAGAGCGTTGGGCCCAGGATAGAGCCTTGTGGTACTCCGGCCGTTATATTCAACGTTGTCTGCCCCGTGCTCGTCTCGTAGACTAGGACGCGGTTCTGGAAGTAGCTTCCTAGAATTCTGCACAGGTACCCAGGAACCTTCATACGGTGTAGGGACTCGGCAATGGCTTCCCAGCTAGCGCTGTTGAAAGCATTCCTCACGTCGATCGTTACTATAGCACAATGTCGGTCGCCCCTCCGCTTTTGCTGTGACGCCTTCTCTGCCTTTTCAACCACTGTCCGGATAGCATCAACGGTGGACCTACCTTTCCGGAATCCAAACTGCATCTTTGACAGACCATGGTCACTCTCCGTACATTTCGTCAGTCTGTTGAGGATAATCCTTTCCAAGAGTTTCCCAAGAGTATCCAGCAGGCATATAGGCCTATAGGATGTTGGTACCCCCGGGGGCTTTCCTGGTTTTGGCAGCAACACTAACTTTTGGATCTTCCATTTCTTAGGAAAGTGACCATCATCCAAGCATTTCTGTAGCACTATCCTGAAAATGTCCGGGAACGCCTGAATCGCCGTTTTCAAGGCCGCGTTGGGGATTCCGTCGGGGCCGGGCGCTTTGTTTACCTGCAGTCTCTTCACCACTGCTACCAGTTCTTCACTGGAAACTTGAGAACGTTCGGTAGCTATTTCGGCGTACGGTGTCGGTGGCCATATCGTAGGATCATGCATCGGAAATAAACCCTCCACAATGACCTTCAGCTTCTCGGGACACGATTCGACGGGCGTCACAGGTCCTCTGATCTTCGCCATCACGACTCGATACGCGTTGCCCCATGGGTTGGCATCTGCATCTCGGCACAGCTCCTTGAAACAGTTCGCTTTGCTCAGTGTAATTCCCCGTTTCAAGGCGGCTCTAGCTGCTCGGTACACCGTATTTCGTTCCTCTCTATCAGCGCTATTTCGTGCTCTCTGAACGCGTCTTCTGGCTTGAAGACAGCTAGCGCGAAGGTTGCGAAGAGAGTCGTTCCACCAGTAAGCTGGGCGTCTTCCATTTTTTGGTACAACTTTCCTCGGCATGGTAGTGTCGCATGCTCTCACCAGTAGATCTGTCAACTTTTCTGCGTTCCAATCTGAAGCTCCGCCTGCTAGACGAAGTGCTTCGACGAAAAGGTCATTGTCGAAAGCATTCGTCTTCCACTTCCGCTCACCGCTTGTTGTCCTCCGAACTAGCACGTGGTTTCGTTGACCGATTCTGTACCGGATCGCCTGGTGATCACTGTGCGTATACGACTCGCACACTTTCCACTCCGTACTCGCCAACAGCGACGGACTGCAAAAAGTAACGTCTATGATAGATTCGCGCCCATCTTTCCGGAAAGTGCTAGTGGTACCTTCGTTTAGTAACGTTACTTCCAGCTTTGCTAGAGCTTCCAGTAGACTGTACCCTCTGATGTTGGTGCATCTACTTCCCCACTCCACCGCCCACGCGTTGAAGTCGCCTCCAATGACGATCGGTGTTCTGCCGATTAGTTCCTCGGTCATTGCGTCTAGCATCTGGTGGAATTGCTCAGTTGTCCATCTCGGGGGTGCGTAGCAACTACACATGAAGATTCCATTAATTTTGGCGATTACGAAACCTTCATGTGAACCTCCAACCACTTCCTGGATAGGATATCTGCCCATCACCTGTATTGCAGCAATCCCTAAGCTATCCGTCGCCCAGCTGCCATTATCACGGGGTACTCGGTACGGCTCCGCTATGATTGCAACGTCGCATTTTGTCTCTGTTGTCGACTGCCACAACAGTTGCTGAGCTGTGTTGCAATGGTTCAGATTGATCTGAATTATCTCCGTTACTGCGATTCTGCTAACGCCTTCTTATACGAGGGACACTTGAAGCTTCCTGTCGCATGGTCGCTGCCGTTCTCTGGTTTGCAGAGCAGGCATTTCGGTTGCTTCGTGCAGTCTCTCGCAACGTGCCCTTTCTCACCGCATCTCCTGCACAGTTCAGACCTGTCGGGGCCTGTGCAGCTTCTTGCCTGATGTCCAAAGCCCATGCACTGGAAGCATCGCTCCATCCGCTTGGTCACCCGGGGCACCATCTTCAGCGAGCAAACCGACCAGCCAACTTTTATTTTGGTCGTTTCTACCATCTTATTGGCTGCGACTGTTGAGAGCCGTATCGACGCCGTCTGCGTGCCACCATACGCCTTCCTCATACGGATCGTCATTGGTGTATTGTCCAGCTTACACTGTTCTATTAACTCGCGCCTTAACTCCTCGTCTGTCGTGATTTCGTCGAGATTTCTGCATTCGACCACTGATTCCTGGGATAGAGCCCTCACCTTCGCCTCCTCACCGAGCGACTTCGCAACCATTTCCTTGAAGGCTGAACTTTTGACCGCCGGATCCCTCTTGAGCTCGAAGAGCATCTCTCCTTTCTGGGTGCGCCTGGTTTTCACCACATTCTCTCCCAGTTCTTTCAACTCCGGATCGTCTCTCACTTTCCGCAGGAGTGATGCGTAAGTCACTCCTTCCTTCACCTCGACGATCAGAGCATCTCCCTTACTTCGCTCGCGTCTGGGCCTGGTTTTTTTTTTTGTCTCCTGCACACCTTTCTTCTTTTCTTCTTTCTTCTTCCGTTTCTCCGTCTGTTTTTCGACAGTTCGCCATCCACTGCCTTCACCTTCCTTTTTGTTTTCCAGGTTGTCATTTTTAACCTTCTTCAGGTCTTCTTCATCCCCTGGGGTATCCCTCTTCCTTTTGTCCGATCGTGGGTTTCGTGGCGTCTTAGGCGTCTCCTGTATCTCGACGGACATCTTCTCCCTTGCTTCAGCGAGTGCTTTTTCAACAACCTCTGCTCGCGTGATCATCTCCTTCTGTTCGCGGTCAGCAGCCGTAACGGCGGATTTGATGCTTGTGACTAAATGTTTGATCTTAGTATGGACATTGTTTTTGTCCTTAATGAACTCGTAGAGCTCGTTCACTTTTTTCTTGACCTCCATCAAGCTTGACCTCCCGACCTGCAGCCCTTCTAAAGAAGTGGTGGTGTTGGCTTTATGCACTTGTATCAGGCTAGTCTCTCCTTGTTGTGGATGCTGTTGGTGTCCTATAGGATTCGCTATGGTTGTCTGGTTGCGAATTGGTGATCTCTGGAGCTTACCGCTCCTTGCGAACACGCTCGCCTCTCCCGTTGGTGTGTCTTCATTACCGTCGTTTCGTCTGTTGAATTGTTCGATGATATTCATGTCTGTTGGGTCCCAACTTCGGGCCGCTATCTCCGCTCGTTGTACATAGTCGCTATCAGTGATCCCATGGTTGTCTATGCAAGCAGTGAGGCCATGCAGGGGTTGACACGGTCCTTCATAGGGACCGTGTTCAGAGCCAGATCAGCGCAAGTCAGGAATGTGACATCTGACGCCTAGTACCTAGTGCCTGAGCCTAGACGAGCATTGAACGTACCCGAAGACTTGCCAAGTTATTACCGGGACGGGGGCAATCGCACTATTAGCCTACACGCCGTTTCAGGAAGGTGTCACCCTTCCTTACTCAGGGAACAGGATAGCACGACTGTCAGCCTTTAGCGTCGTGTTGAAATCGTTTCCGTATCGTGTCCGTTTTCTATGTCGTAACCAGTATGTCGTAATCAGGATCTTACTGGCGTCAATCCTGATGTGCTTGGCACTCCTTTCGTGGCTCCTGTACACGGTATTTCCCCCGTGCAATCTCCAATAGGCTTTACCGCGCCCTTACTCGCGTTGTCACCCGATTAGTCGCCTCATACGACAGGGACAGGGACCAAGACCCGAAGTGCTATTCTAGGCCGGCAACTCCACGGCTCTGACCTGACCTGACCTGACCTGACCTGACCTGACCTGACCTGACCTGACCTGACCTGACCTGACCTGACCTGAAATTATGTAGACTGAGATTGCCAACAGATATTTGTCTATTGGAAATGGAATACAAATCATATCACAATACAAGCAATGTATCATGTATTATACAAATTTCGTGTGATTGCTTCTTTTGCTGAATATTGTGCCTTCCGTTGAATATAACGTTACGTTGAGCGTTATGTTTAACGCTCTCGTTTTCGAAGTCGCCCAAATATTTATTTATTCATTCATTCAGAATTGATTAAGATGCAACGAAAAACGAATGATCACTGAATCAACGATAGTCCTACGTCATCCTTGCGGTTATACCACAGATATAACCTTCTTCCTGTTTTTCTCCTGTACCGGTGCACGAACCGATGTAAACGATGATGATCCCACAGCGGCTGCTGGAACTGCCGTAGAACTGCTGATGATGACGATCGAAGCTGCTTCCACGTGCTGGACGTGATGGCAAAACTGGAATCGCGATGGCGTCGATCGAACGATGAAATCCAACTGCAACTCACAAATCCCGGGTTTCGGCACCATAATGTTTTTCACAAAACTAAACGTTGTAGTATTTCGCTCACGGCGGCTTGGAGGACACTTTCTCTATCTATTTCCGCGGTACAATTATGTGGAATTCGAACCTTTCTTTTGGAAAATTCCTTTCCGGGCAGAGCGTAAAACGATGCGTGCGTCTTCAATGATAGTTTTATTCTTCTGAATATTACAATTGATGCAATGTCTTACAAGTCTGTTGTTTTTGTGTGAGTGTGTTTTCATTTGACAGGTTGTATACAAGGTAAGTATAATTCAAAGGCGAGTATATAATTTAAGGTGTAAGTGTGTTTGTGCATAATTTAATTAAATTGATTTTTCTTTTCTTTTCAGGTTTCTAATTATTTCTTCTTTTTCAGGTTTGTCGTTAACAATATTTTCTAATCACTTTAACCCTTTTGTTGATTCGAACTGTTTTGGTTTGTATTTGTTTTTGTTTTTCTTCGCTCTGTTCGTACTGACATGAAGCAAGGATGCTATGGCCGACGGTACAGTCATTACAACTTTGTCGTTGTATTGGGTTTGCTACCCAGCGGTGTTAATACCTTCGTATATGAAAATCTTCGAAAATTATACTAATTCGTAAACACCCAGTAAACCCAGAGATTCTGATTTAAACAACCTCCGCCTGATAAGCATTCTTTGCTCTCTATCAAAAGCATTTGAGAAAATGGTTAAAAGCCAAATTCAATCATTCATTAATCGCATTGATTTGATCAGTCCTTACCAATCGGATTTCCGTTCAAATCATAGCACTACTACAGCTCTTCTAAAGGTTCATTCATAGAACCATTGATAAGGTACAGCATTTCTAACACTTATTGATTTTTCCAAAGCATTCGACAGGGTTCCTCACGCAAAACTTCTGAAAAAATTGTCCAGTCAATTTGGAGTTTCTAGTGCTGTCGTGACTCTCATTGAATCATACCTATCTCGAAGGACTCAAGTCGTAGGAAGTGACGGTAAGCTTTCAAGTCAAACCAACATTCTATCAGGTGTTCCCCAAGGATCGGTCCTTGGACCATTATTATTTGTCAATATATGGCAACACTTAAACATATATTGTGTTATACTTGTCGCATCGGGTCATACTATACGGCTATTTAAAGACGACAATCTGTGCTACAAGTGTCGTTTTGACAGTGTTGTGATTGTCCTTTTCAGTCTCAAGTTATAGCGCATCAAAGATGGAGTCCACCAAGCAAGAAATTCGCCATATTTTACGTTTTTACTATCTGCGAGGTTAAACTGCAACGAAGGCGGCCGAAAAAACTCGTGTAGTTTATGGACCCGATACTTTAACGATTCGCACAGCACAGCGTTGGTTTGATCGATTTCGTTCTGGTGTAATGGCTGTCGAAGATACACCCCGTACTGGTAGGCCAATGGTTTATCGTGGAAACCGATAAAATCGTTAAAATCATCCAAGTAGACCGGCATGTGATCACTCGCTCGATTGGCCAGGAACTGGGTATAGATCATAAAACTGTTTGGAACCATTTGCAGAAGATTGGATTCCAAAAAAAACTGGATGTATAGGCGCCACACGAGTTGACGCAAAAAAATCTTTTAGACCGAATCAACGCCTGCGATGCACTGCTGAAACGGAACGAACTCGACCCATTTTTGAAGAAGAAGGTGACTGGTGATGAAAAGTGGATCACGTACGACAACCTAATGCGAAAAAAGACGTGGTCGAAGCGCGGTGAGCCGGCCCAAACCATCGCCAAGCCCGGGTTGACGGCCAGGAAGGTTCTGCTGTGTGTTTGGTGGGAATGGAAGGGAATCATCCACAATGCGCTGCTCAACTATGGTCAGACCCTCAACTCGGCTCGGCTAGTTGCCTTCTAAATGGCAACAAGTTTGCGAACACAACGGCGCATATTTGACTTAAATTGGCTAATTTTAAGTATGTTAAATAAAGCGTCAAACTTCGATCAGAAATACAACATTTCTTTTTCCCCAACTCTATACTTCTACGCAACTTATTAACGCTGACCTAAAACAAGTTTTCATTTGGTCAAAGTGTAACACGTCCAAAACTAAAGTAAAGTTATGTTGATAATGCTACCAATCTTGGAGTAATATTTCCAATTATTTCATAATGGGGTAAACAAATCAATTACCAATGTTCGAAAATATACGCTAGTTTACGCCACTTAAGGCTCACGGCTGGGATGTTGAAAATTCCAGTAAAAAGAATGCTTTTCAAATCGCTACTCCTCCCCCATATTACATACGGCATGGAATTGACTTCGAAAGTATCAAAAGCAACATTAGATATACTGAAGGTGGCTGTGAACTGCTGTGTCCGATGGGTATTGAATTTATCGAAGTTCTCAAGAATCACTTCATTTCAAAGCAAACTTCTTGGCTGCACATTTTATGATTTTATTAAACTCCGTTATTATTTGACAACCTATAATATCTTTCTCACAGGCCCTCGGTATCTTTTGGAAAAATGTGAGCCTTTTAGAAATACAAGAAGCAGAAATTTTCGTCTGCCACATTTCAACACATCTAATTATCGCAATGCCTTCTTTGTACAAGCTATTCAGTCTCGAAGAAGGTTCCATCTTGAGTGTCTTGGTTGGCTAAATGGAAGAAATTAGTTGTCTCAAAATTATGTATACCTTAGTAATAGAATTGATAGTATAGCATAGTTTTGACGTAGGACTACGTCTTTCATTTCTATACCGGGGTGTAAAATCAAAGTTTCGAAAACGAAAGCGTTACGCCAGAGACCGAGATTTTGAGCGTTAATAGCTCCTTAACAACTGAACGAAATGGTATGATAAACACTTCATTCGAAAGATAAAATGTTTACGCGTTCTATACTTGTTACTTTTTGATCCAAAAACTTGTTTCAATAGTCTTAAAATTGCTTTCAAAACAGGCTATTGAAATCACCAATCGGTATATAAGCGAGCGCCGCTCGGAAATCTACTCAGTTCTAATTGAACAGCAATTGGAGCATGTTGTCGCTGTTGTGGTGAAGCTCTTCGTTTATCATGAAAGCGCTAATGAACGGTGTCACCAAGAGCCTGTTTGTGCACCTTAGGCTAGACATGAATCCATCAGGAGGAGAGTGATGCCACAAACGGTTCCCCGGGAAGATCTCGAAGCAGCCGCTACACAAACACACACACACATACACGCGCGGAATTCTTTCCGTTTGGATGCCATTCAGCAACGAGAAAGATCCGGAAAACAATCTGCCAGTTCCTCTGGGAATTTAAAAATACATTCATGTGAAAGAGTTTAATTGAATGTTTTCTATCCATGTTACACTGTGACCAAATATGTTTCAATCAAGTGCTATTAACAGGTGGTTATCGAGTTGGCATTAACCACTGGTGGGCTTCCAGTATCGAGGAAAATGTGGAAATATCTAATCGTTACTGAAAATAATCTGCCAGTTCCTTTGGGAATTTTCAAAATATATTCATGTTAAATAGTTTATTTGAATGTTTTCTTTTCATGTAACACTGTGATCAAATACATTTGGTTTTGTGGTTTTTCAATCAATCGCAATTAACAGGATAGCTTCAGAAGATTATTCTTCCCCATTAGTAGGATATTTCCGTATCCAATATTGTATGCGCCCGCAATCGATTATTGCTCAGTCGCCGAAAGTTCCGAGCTCAGAGAGTTCATTCCCCTCTAGTTTGCCTTCCAAATTGCCATCGTAAACCACACCTTCTCTCGATTCAATCACACACAAAAAGCATACTTAAGCGATATTCTGGTGGTGAGACACATTCATTTTTCGTGAGGACATCGACAAGACAACATCGTTGCCTAACGTGCTGGAGGAGGTGGACGGCCAAAGGATCGACACATACACGCGCAGAACTCTTTCCGTTAGGATGCCATTCAGCATCGAGAAAGTTCCGGAAAGATCTAATCATTGCTGGAAAATAATCTGCCAGTTCCTTTGGGAATTTTCAAAATATATTCATGTGAAAGAGTTTAATTGAATGTTTTCTATCCATGTAACACTGTGACCAAATATATTTCAATCAAGTGCTATTAACAGATGGTTATCGAGTTGGCATTAACCACTGGTGGGCTTCCAGTATCGAGGAAAATGTGGAAATATCTAATCGTTACTGAAAATAATCTGCCAGTTCCTTTGGGAATTTTCAAAATATATTCATGTGAAAGAGTTTAATTGAATGTTTTCTATCCATGTAACACTGTGACCAAATACATTTGGTTTTGTGGTTTTTCAATCAATCGCAATTAACAGGATAGCTTCAGAAGATTATTCTTCCCCATCAGTAGGATATTTCCGTATCCAATATTGTATGCGCCCGCAATCGATTATTGCTCAGTCGCCGAAAGTTCCGAGCTCAGAGAGTTCATTCCCCTCTAGTTTGCCTTCCAAATTGCCATCGTAAACCACACCTTCTCTCGATTCAATCACACACAAAAAGCATACTTAAGCGATATTCTGGTGGTGAGACACATTCATTTTTCGTGAGGACATCGACAAGACAACATCGTTGCCTAACGTGCTGGAGGAGGTGGACGGCAAAGGATCGACACATACACGCGCAGAACTCTTTCCGTTAGGATGCCATTCAGCATCGAGAAAGATCCGGAAAGATCTAATCATTGCTGGAAAATAATCTGCCAGTTCCTTTGGGAATTTTCAAAATATATTCATGTGAAAGAGTTTAATTGAATGTTTTCTATCCATGTAACACTGTGACCAAATATATTTCAATCAAGTGCTATTAACAGATGGTTATCGAGTTGGCCTTAACCACTGGTGGGCTTCCAGTATCGAGGAAAATGTGGAAATATCTAATCGTTACTGAAAATAATCTGCCAGTTCCTTTGGGAATTTTCAAAATATATTCATGTGAAAGAGTTTAAATGAATGTTTTCTATCCATGTAACACTGTGACCAAATATGTTTCAATCAAGTGCTATTAACAGGTGGTTATCGAGTTGGTATTAACCACTGGTGGGCTTCCAGTATCGAGGAAAATGTGGAAATAACTAATCGTTACTGAAAATAATCTGCCAGTTCCTCTGGGAATTTTCAAAATATATTCATGTGAAAGAGTTTAATTGAATGTTTTCTATCCATGTAACACTGTGACCAAATATGTTTCAATCAAGTGCTATTAACAGGTGGTTATCGGGTTGGCATTAACCACTGGTGGGCTTCCAGTATCGAGGAAAATGTGGAAATATCTAATCCTTACTGAAAATAATCTGCCAGTTCCTTTGGGAATTTTCAAAATATATTCATGTTAAAGAGTTTATTTGAATGTTTTCTTTCCATGTAACACTGTGATCAAATACATTTGGTTTTGTGGTTTTTCAATCAATCGCAATTAACAGGATAGCTTCAGAAGATTATTCTTCCCCATCAGTAGGATATTTCCGTATCCAATATTGTATGCGCCCGCAATCGATTATTGCTCAGTCGCCGAAAGATTCGAGCTCAGAGAGTTCATTCCCCTCTAGTTTGCCTTCCAAATTGCCATCGTAAACCACACCTTCTCTCGATTCAGTCACACACAAAAAGCATACTTAAGCGATATTCTGGTGATGAGACACAAACATCATCAAGGCTATCGCAGGCAACCTAGCCTCTGGCCATAGAAAGACGCTGCTAAATGTTGTAAATGTTTGGTTGGTCCCACAAATCCTTTACGGAATAGGCACCTTCAGCCGTGGAGGGGACAGGGTGTTAAACACCATCCAACCAATTTACAATAAAGCAATTCGGCTCGCAATTGGCGCTTCCCTTCACCCACCTGGTAACAAAAGCCATCACTCATAAGCCATCCGTCACTTGTCACTCCCCGAAAGCGACCACAATGTCCCATTAATACATAGGGCTAAAACATGGTTCAAAAATCTCACGAACAAAGATCTTCCCGATATATGTGAACGTTCATCTGCGACGGGAAGAAATTGGAACGTCAAACCGCCGAACATTAACCTTGAACTTCTCAAGGCAGTTCGGGCGGGAGACTCTTCTCCAAAAGTCAAAGCCTGCTTCAATAACCTCGTTACATCCAATTTTCAAATCAACCACCAGGTATACACAGATGGTTCAGTCAGTGCCGATGGAGTTGGATGTGGAATCTTTGAGAGTAGATACACTGGTAGCTTTTCTCTTCCACCGCAATGCTCCATCTTCAGTGCGGAAGCTTTCGCCCTTTTAATAGCTACCCAAGAATGCACCCATGATTTTCTTCCTACCACAATATTCTCAGACTCAGCTAGCTGTCTCCACGATCTTCTAAGTGGAAACAGCAAACACCCATGGATTAAGCAAACAGAAGAGTCTGCTTCAAATAAAAACATCTCCTTCTGCTGGGTTCCTGGTCACTCAGGAATCCGCGGAAATACAGCCGCCGACATACTGGCCGGCAAGGGCAGCAAAATAGAACCCCCAGACATGCCCTGTCCTCCATCTGACATTGTCCGCTGGGTAAAACAGCAAGTCCGTGAAAGTTGGGACATAGGTTGGATAAACAGCCGTCCCACTCATCTTCATAAAATTAAAAATTCCACTCTCCCTTGGGAGGACCGTCTCAATAGTAGGGAAAGGCAAGTCCTTACCCGTCTTCGAATTGGGCACACTAACTTCGCCCACTCACACTTGTTCTGCAGAGCCGAAAGACCCCAATGTGCTTGCAACGAAGCTCCGGTTTCCGTTAGCCATCTTTTACTTGAATGTCAACATACCAAAGATGCTCGAGTCCGACACAACATAGGTCAGAGTCTCCGAGATATCCTCAGTAGAGACGAGACCCAAGAAACCAATTTAATTGCGTTTCTGAAAGAAACCGACTTCTTTGGTAAAATCTAAATCGAAATACTAAATACCTTGGAAATTGCTTATTAAAGTTCGCCACTTCACAGTCATGTATGCGTGTTTATGTGTGTATACACATGTATGTACGGGTCGGAAGGAAGGAATTCATACATGTATATACACGAATTCAATAATAATAAATAACAAATAATATAATATATACTTTCATACCCATATCTATCTTCTATCCATTACATTATACTTTAATCAACTTCCTATTCCTACAGCCACACTCACCAAGGAGGATAAATTCATTAAATAAACCTCTCCATTTTTCAGCTCTACTATATACCATTAAATTCAAAACCACTATATTTTATTATCTATTCAAACTGTATTTCATTTCATTTCACCCCACCCCACACCCACTCCACCCCTCTTTCCTTCCCATACCACTCCCACCCCCTTCCACACCACTAATCCCACCCAAATCCTTTCCACTCCTTTCCTTCCTATCCTCCTGAGAAGGGCCTTTTTGTTGTTTTGTTTTTGGAACACGCCTCTCGCTGGGTCACTTGTGCTTCGTTACTGCTTTGGTCTTCGGATCAGTAAATATTTACTTTTCTTTACAGCATATATTAAATATCTTATGAAGCATGGGATCTCTTCCTACCTTCTTCTTTAACCGAGGGTCGAGCGGACAGATCTGATGAGTGATTTTTTTGGTTTCCCTTTCGCCAGTCCCCTCTGGGCTAGTTTTATTGTGGCTCTTCACTGGGCTAGAGGCGAATGAACTGCAAAGTTTAAAGCCTCTTAAAAACAAAGAAAGAAAGAAAGAAAGTGAGACACATTCATTTTTCGTGAGGACATCGACAAGACAACATCGTTGCCTAACGTGCTGGAGGAGGTGGACGGCCAAAGGATCGACACATACACGCGCAGAACTCTTTTCGTTAGGATGCCATTCAGCATCGAGAAAGTTCCGGAAAGATCTAATCATTGCTGGAAAATAATCTGCCAGTTCCTTTGGGAATTTTCAAAATATGTTCATGTGAAAGAGTTTAATTGAATGTTTTCTATCCATGTAACACTGTGACCAAATATGTTTCAATCAAGTGCTATTAAGGGTGGTTATCGAGTTGGTATTAACCACTGGTGGGCTTCCAGTATCGAGGAAAATGTGGAAATAACTAATCGTTACTGAAAATAATCTGCCAGTTTCTCTGGGAATTTTCAAAATATATTCATGTGAAAGAGTTTAATTGAATGTTTCCTATCCATGTAACACTGTGACCAAATATGTTTCAATCAAGTGCTATTAACAGGTGGTTATCGAGTTGGCATTTACCACTGGTGGGCTTCCAGTATCGAGGAAAATGTGGAAATATCTAATCGTTACTGAAAATAATCTGCCAGTTCCTTTGGGAATTTTCAAAATATATTCATGTTAAATAGTTTATTTGAATGTTTTCTTTTCATGTAACACTGTGATCAAATACATTTGGTTTTGTGGTTTTTCAATCAATCGCAATTAACAGGATAGCTTCAGAAGATTATTCTTCCCCATTAGTAGGATATTTCCGTATCCAATATTGTATGCGCCCGCAATCGATTATTGCTCAGTCGCCGAAAGTTCCGAGCTCAGAGAGTTCATTCCCCTCTAGTTTGCCTTCCAAATTGCCATCGTAAACCACGCCTTCTCTCGATTCAATCACGCACAAAAAGCATACTTAAGCGATATTCTGGTGGTGAGATGCATTCATTTTTCGTGAGGACATCGACAAGACAACATCGTTGCTGAGGGTGCTCGACGGCGAAGGATCGAGATCTGCCCTGAAACGCAAGCAGTTTGTTTGAAACTGTGAGGGAGCACAGAGAAGCCGATCCTTCAGGAGAAGAGAAGGTGACCATCGAAGTAGCCGCTACATACACACATACACGCACGGAATTCTTTCCGTTTGGATACCATTCAGCATTGAGAAAGATCCGGAAAATAATCTGCCAGTTCCTCTGGGAATTTAAAAATACATTCATGTGAAAGAGTTTAATTGAATGTTTTCTATCCATGTAACACTGTGACCAAATATGTCTCAATCAAGTGCTATTAACTGATGGTTATCAAGTTAGCATTAACCACTGGTGGGCTTCCAGTATCGAGGAAAATGTGGTAATATCTAATCGTTACTGAAAATAATCTGCCAGTTCCTCTGGGAATTTAAAATTACATTCATGTGAAAAAGTTTATTTGAATGTTTTCTATCCATGTAACACTGTGACCAAATACATTTGGTTTTGTGATTTTCAATCAATCGCAATTAACAGGATAGCTTCTGAAGATTATTGTTCCCCATCAGTAGGATATTTCCGTATCCAATATTGGATGCATAAAACCTTGTGCCTCCAACGTAACGCTCTCGTTTTCGAAGTTCCCCAAATATTCATTCATTCAGAATGAATTTAGATTCAACTTCAAACAAATGATCTCTAAATCAACGATAGTCCTACGTCACCCTTGCGGTTATACCATAGATATAACCCACTTCCTGTTTTTTTTCGCGCAAATATGCAACAGATTGTAGAAATTGAAAAGGAGTAGTCCTTAATCTACAAGTATTTTCCAATGAAATAAATAAAAGAAAATACAGCTTTGCCCAAAAAACCATTGTTTTCATTAAATATCCCGGGACTTTTCAACCCATGTAGTAAGCTTCTTCACGGAGGCTGGCGTCTTCTGTTAAGCGCCATCCGTGAAGAATTCTGGCTGCTATATGGTGGTTGAAGAGTTCGCTCCACTACACGTAACTGCTTCCGTTGCGATGAGCTAGTCAGTGATCTCTCTGCCAAAGGTTTCCTCGCCGCAATGCGCCGATTTATTTCCCAACACAGGATACCCAGATGCCCAGACAACGTAGGGTAAAAATTCACCACAAGGCTTCCCGGGAAAGCTAATCAAACTTGATGAGCTAACGATATAGTTTCTAGATCTCAGGTGATCTCCTGGAATGGTTCGAGAATCGCCAGGACTTCGATGAAAATATGGATGTTTCTGTTTAATTATTTGACGTCGCGTCAGTTGGTATTAGCGGATTCCCAGAAGCAAATTTTTGAACAGTCCAGTCTTAGCATATACCGTCATCGTGGGGTGAGATTGGGACAAATACTGTGAATATTTTCGAAAGCTATGAATTGTTTAGTAGGATATATATTTTGACTCCTTCCAATGCATAATTCTTAATTGTAGTAAAAGTTGTTATTGTTTTATAATTCATGTGTAAATAGCCATCAAATAAGACCCCAGAAAATTTCATGCTTAGCCTTATACAGAACTACTACAAGGATAAATATTTAATAGAATTATTTTTTCATGTCTTATCTGGATGAGTCATTGTTATTTTTGGACAACAAAATAAATTTATTGAAATTCCCATATTTTCGAAATAATCTCTTATTTACGCTGAATGCAGGTGAAAATGGGTCAAGCATAAAATAAAAACAACTAAGCTGCATTGTACATGCCAAAATAGACCAATACACTCACAATTAATAACTATCCTCCAAATTTGACGCTCATGGTGCCTTACGAGGACTATGTAGAGGAATTGGAGGCAAATTCTTCGTACGTTTTAGAAACGACTACTTTGCAGAAGCCAGATTTTCTAGGATTGCTGAAGCCGCTAAGCCTTAAAAACAATCAAAAGAGCATCTTGATTTCGTGATTCAAGAAATGTGGTATTTATCTATTAACTGTGAAGCCGCTACTAACGAGAAACTCACATGTTCCTAGTTCACCAAAAAAAATTGAGGACTGTTTGAAGAAATTTCTCAATTCGAAATGAGAGATACTTGTTGAGGATGCCACAAGAACGACAAAAGAGGTTTGAAATGTCTTCAGGAACCGGTATCACGGCAGAAGACATGGTCGACGTTTCCATCGATGGATTGAAACAATTTTCATAACTCAAATAATCATTCAAGACACTTATATGTTGTCAAATTATATTGAACTCATTGAGAAAATTGATTTCTAAACAAAATTCTTAAAAGAAAACAATATTCATTACTTTGACCCATTGTCATCCCTTTTAAGGGGTGAGATTGGGTAAACTTTCATTTAATCGCAGTTCAGTAAAAAAAAATACTATTCCTCTTTTTTCTGTAGACTAGTGAATTCATTATTAGAGAATATATTTGCATGATCAGAAATGTGAATTATAGTTATAGTTATTTAACAAAAAATTCGAAAACTTGCTTTTCTCATCCCCAACGACACTGCTTCTCGAGGACGAAGCTGAGCGGCACACGTGAGAAACGTGCACGTATCACTTATCATCTCTGAACATCGAAAAGAGCTCATAACTAATCTCAAAGGAGTACATACAGAGAAATACAGTGTGAAGATGATGGGTCCACACAATTCAGTCTTCACGATTGAGTTAGAGAGACAAGATGTCATTATGACGGACAACAAAATATTTTGTTCAGCAAGACTTAAAATTTTGTGAGATTTTAAACTCTCCTAGTGATATAGGACATCAATATAGATCAAAAAATAAATTAGCAAACATAGTTCAATTGCAGTCTCTTTGCTTCGAAAGCATGAGGTATAAATTGTTTTAAAATATTTCGTCCTCTGTTTTGCTATATTGCACTATCTCAGTAAAGATAAAACAAGAATAATTCTTTCAATTACTTCTTCAGCGGGGTAAGTTCTGATGCAGATTCACCACCAAGATGTAACTTTCTTTTCCAGAGCCATTATGCCACTCCACTCCATCCGGATAATATTTTTGATGAGTCCCTTTTTACATTTGCAATCCCTCCAAGTGGTTATAATAAATCGTCATATTTTGCTTCCTTCCGTAATAATTGTCCGCGATAATTTGCAGCACTTTTTTCTCGATGGTGCTGAGAGGCGGCGAGATTAAAAAAAACGACTCCGTTGGAAACTTTTTAATTGTAACAACTTTTGCTGGGGTAAATGCGTAAAAAATATAATTGCACATAAGTCCTCCATTCCGGATAATCGCGCTAGTAGCTTTGATCAATGTGTTGGGTTTCTTCACAATTATAATCTGAAACGGTGCAAATAATATAAAACATAAACCATTTCTAGCTGATGTCCGCATGACATAACCAAAACCCAATTCCGAACGATTAATCATCAACAAAAGTGAAAGATAAATGATTGGTTAGCTATGATATCGTTGGAACACAACATCCGAACGAGTAGAACACATGCGACATGGATGTTATGATGGCCATATGAGTTTGCAGGAAACTGAAATGTATGTCCTATTGTTGAGTAAACTGTGACATCTGCAAAGGGGAGGTTGGGAGAAGGAAGTTAACTTTTTGGGATTTTGTCAAAAGCATTTAATTCAATCGTCCACCCAATGCAATCGCTTTCCGATTAACCTGAAGCACATCAATTAAAATATGCCAAATTATTGAAAAAGCAGATTCATAACTTTTCTAAGCACGCTCTGTAATCCGGAGTCGTACGAATTGTACGTGAGACGTGACAAATGCTAATCGAAGGGACATCAACTGTGTTCGTTTCCGGAACTGGGAGGAATTTTCCGCCGCGTCAGCAGTAGGATATACACAAAAAGACAGTTGGAAAGATTGCCGATATTATCATGTGGCACTGTTTCTCAGAAAAAACAACGTTCCGTGTGATTGCGTAACAGAGAAATCAAAAGGAATTACACCAGGCATATTTATCTAGATTAAACCATCACATTAATTCCGAAATAAGTGTTTTCCCAAGGCGTTTCGGGTTTGGAATCGTTGGTAATCGTATTACTGGTAATTTATTACATGCAATAATGAGATGTGTGCAACCAATTGAAAACTTGGGCTGCTACTATCAAATATAAGGCCGAACCCTGAGTTGATACATACGTATTAACATTTTATGTGAGTAACATATGCGAAAAGAGAATTGTTTATTTTGTGAGTTGTACCAAACATCACTATCTCTTTTTTGACAAAGCTGAATTAGAGTTACATTTCCTTTACAGATGTAACAAACATCTTCGTATTTATTTTATGTTTGACCAACATTGCTAACCCACATAAGTACATGGAGGATTCAATTCTGATACATTCTACACTTTCTGTTTTTTTTCTTTTTCTGTTTCTAGCGTTCGCAAAAATAACGAACCAGTTTATTGGACTTGAAATAAAAAATTGTCGTATTTTTCATGGAAGAATACCAGATCGAAATGTTTTTCTGTCCCCTTCGAACTCTGTATTTAAACTGCATAATTAATTTCTGAAATGCCACGTGTTGATAAGCGCAAATATTTCGATGACTAGCGAAGCCTCCGAAACTACTTTGTATGATATCAAATTTCAAAGGCTCATAACAGCCCTCGATCGATTGCCACAATTAGCAGCCATAAGCAGATTAAAATCGACCTCGCCGAGCTTTTTTTTTTCCCCACTGCAAAATGTTATTTTAAATGTTGCCTGTAAATAATCGCAACAACCGAGAACCCTTCGCATTGAACAATCGAGAATAGTAAATAAACGATTCGCATGTTGATTCTGGAAATAAACGCAATTATCGAACTGAAACACTATGCAAATTGTTTGTCGCCGTAAACGGGTATCTACCGGAATCGGGTAAACACGCACAGGTTGGTAAAAAAATGATGAAACAGTACAATTTTAATTAAGCGTGGTTTTTTTTCGATGAGTCAAACAAATGAAGCATATCTGGAGTAAACAAAGATTTGATTTTGCTTGTTTATCGCAAAAGAATGGCGATTTTAATTAATGCTCACAGTTCGATAATGGGTCTCGTTAATTGAACGCTAGGTTGAGTAATAAAATCGAGCAATCCTTGGTCTTGATCTGTCAGATTGCGTGACGGCGAAATCGGCCACACTATCGTCGTTTAATCCGATAATCTGGGATACTAGGTGATTTTTTTCCAATGTCTTGACAAGTCAGAGGCAGTCCACATACCACGTGGACAGAAAAATTGCGGTTCTAGGCTCCCCCTCCCTCTCCGTGGACAACTGTAGACATTTGGCTGACCAGAACACGAAAATTATTGTGTTACTATATAGTGGGAGTCACTTGGGTGCCAATGAATGTATGGGAAAATATCGACCCTAAAATTTCAAAAAGTTACCCTATGCAAAATGTTCACCACCCCGACAAAACACTCTATGCCGAATTTCAGCTCAATCGGACAAAGCTTGAGTTTGTAGGAAATCGAAAAATGAGGGGAGTAAAAGAAATCGGGGTTTTCGAAAAAAAAAATTTGATGCCAACTATCTTAAAATTGCATAAAACGTCGAGATCTAGTGTCATCTCGATTTTTTTTTTGTCAAAAATCGACATTCTTATTTACAAAACGAAAAGTATGGTTTTGGGTGCCAATAAAAATAGTTATAGTAATGCTTCGAAATCCGGACGCTTAAGCACTCACGAATATAACTTCAACTGCTAAGAAATATTGACATATCATAGCATGAAAAATTAGCGTTCCTATAGAATTAGAAGGCCTTTATCTAAGTTATGAATCACAGAATTTCACAAAATAATGTTATATTTGTTCAAAATTTGAAATTTCTTTCATCGGGTCGTGATTTTAAATCCGGACCCTTATTTAATCATGTTTTGAAATCCGGACACTTTTGCTTTTGAATCCGGACACTTGTTTTCTTTGCAATTCTTTCAGAGAAATCATTTATTAATTCTTGTAGAACTTATTAACGGGTGCGTCATAAGTAGCGGGACTAAATGGAAACACGTTTGGTACAATTTTTTTTATTAATTCAAAAGATGGCGCCATATATATTTTTTTTCAAAATCCTATCAATATGGGTATCAAACGAAAGGGCTTGATTAGTAGAATACAGTAATTTATGAAAAATGTAAATCCAAGTGGCAGCCGCTACAAAATAGCGGATTACATATTCCCTCAGAAGCCCATCAGTATGAATATCAAATGAAAGGGCTTGATAAGTAGAATACAATTATTGATGAAAAATGTAAATCCAAGATGGCGGCCGCTACAAAATGGTGGATTACATATTTTCTCAAAACCCCATCAATATGAGTATCAATTGAAAGGGCATGGCTGGTAGAATACAATTATTGATGAGAAATGTAAATCCAAGATGGCGGCCGCTACAAAATGGCGGATTACATATTCCCTCAGAACCCCATTAATATGGGTTTCAAACGAAAGGGCTTGGCTAGCAGAACACATTTATTGATGGAAATTGTAAACACAAGATGGCGGCCGCTACAAAATAGTGGATTAAATATTTTCAAAAACCCCATCAATATGGGTATCAAACGAAAGGGCTTGGCTAGTAGAACATAGTTATTGATGGAAAATGTTAATACAAGATGGCAGCCGCTACAAAATGGTGGATTACATATTTTCTCTAAACCGCATCAATATGGGTATCAAATGAAAAGGATTGACTAGTAGACAGTTATTCATGAAAAATGGAAATCCAAAATTTTAACGCCACTCCAAGATCCATCAATACTGGTATCAAATGAAAGGGCTTGACTAGTAGAATACAGTTATTGAAGAAAATAAATCCAACATGGCGGCCACTACAAAATGGCCGATTACATATTTTCTCAAAACCCCATCAATATGGGTATCAAACGAAAGAGATCGACTAGTAGAACACGGTTAGTGTGGAGGCGATCTGGCGTAGTGGTAACATCTATACCTCTCACGCAGAGATCACGAGTTCAATTCTCACTCCCGACATTCTTCCAAAAATGAAAGTAAAAGTGACGAACCAGCCGAAATGAGTTGAAAGTCAAAGAAAAAAAAATAGAACACGGTTATTTATGAAAAATGCAAATCCAAAATTTTAAAGAAATTGTTAAACGATTTTACTGTAGAGAAATATACCAATGATACAGATAATGTATTAAGAACTAAAAAAATAAATTAAACCCTTTTTAAGTTCAACGGTTTCATTGTGATTAAACATAATAATGATACAGACGATGTACTTAAAGCTAGAAAATAATATGGCAAGTAGCAGTTTGTAGTTACCACACCCCTTTCTTCGTTAATCTAGGGCATTGATGAGACTTAAATAAAATCGAGGGACATGTAATAAAAAACCTAACTGTAGAAAATGGAAATCTGACGTGGCTCATTTTGAATTTGTGTTCAAATAGTCAACCCCTTCATTTGATACACATATTGATGCAGTTTTGAAAAAAAAAATTTTTTATTTTATATATATTTTTTTCAAAACATTTAGTGGTGGCGGCCATTTTGGATTTGCTTTTTTCATGAATAACTGTATTCTACTAGTTAATCTCTTTCGTTTGATACCCATATTGATGCGGTTCTGAGAAAATCCACCATTTTGTTGCGGCCGCCATCTTGGATTTACATTTTTCATCAATAATTGTATTCTACTAGCAAAGCCCTTTCAATTGATACTCATATTAATGGGGTTTTGAGAAAATATGTAATCCACCATTTTGTAGCGGCCGCCATCTTGGATTTACATTTTTCATCAATATTTGTATTCTACTTATCAAGCCCTTTCATTTGATACCCATATTGATAAGGTTTGAAAAAAAATGTATATGGCGCCATTTTGTGCTGGCGGCCATTTTGGATTTGAAGTTTTCATGAATGACTGTGTTGTACTAGTCAAGCACTTTCGTTTGATACCCATATCGATGGGGCTTAGAGAAAATATAAAATCCGCCACTTTGTAGCGGCCTCCATTTTGGATTTTCAAGATCATGAAATACGCACTTTTATAATGACTGCAAAGATAAAGATGTGTTCCAAATTTCAGATCAATCGGTCAACAGGAAGGGGGGTATCATTAATGTGGGACAGCGCTACAGACAAAGTTACAAAGTTACCCACGTACATACAAACGGGTCATATAATCGACCCCGTGCTGTATACCGAAGAGTTTTGACGTAGGACTACGTCTTTCATTTCTATACCGGGGTGTAAAAACAAAGTTTCGAAAACGAAAGCGTTACGCCGGAGACCGAGATTTTGAGCGTTAATAGCTCCTAAACAACTGAACGAAATGGTATGATAAACACTTCATTCGGAAGATAAAATGTCTACGCATTCTATACTTGTTACTTTCTGATCCAAAAACTTGTTTCAATAGTCTTAAAATTGCTTTCAAAACAGGCTATTGAAATCACCAATCGGTATATAAGCGAGCGCCGCTCGGAAATCCACTCAGTTCAAATTGAACAGCGATTGGAGCATGTTGTCGCTGTTGTGGTGAAGGCTTCGGTGTCACCAAGAGCCTGTTTGTGCACCTTAGGCCAGAAGGGAATCCATCAGCAGGAGAGTGATGCCACAAACGGTTCCCCGGGAAGATCTCGAAGCAGCCGCTACACACACACACACACACACATACACGCGCGGAATTCTTTCCGTTTGGATGCCATTTAGCATCGAGAAAGATCCGGAAAATAATCTGCCAGTTCCTCTGGGAATTTAAAAATACATTCATGTGAAAGAGTTTATTTGAATGTTTTCTATCCATGTAACACTGTGACCAAATATGTTTCAATCAAGTGCTATTAACAGACGGTTATCGAGTTAGCATTAACCACTGGTGGGCTTCCAGTATCGAGGAACCCTAGCAACCTAGTTTGTTATTTTGTTTAAATGTTCACTTCACTAGTTTCACTCCTCAAGACTAGTCGTCTTTATTTCAAGCTTCCTGAAATCTTCCAAATTGTTACCACTCAAGAGGTTATGGGTGTAGTTACTTAACAATCGATCCCGGGATAGGAACAGTCAACATTATACGATGTTTCGATTAAAAACGCGAAAAATACTCGGACTGTTATTTAATACGTTTTGTTTAATTTTTTTGGATTGCTTTTTCATAGGTCAATATACATTGATATGGGAAGGTATGATATCTCTTAGTGCAATGTTTACTATTTGCAAGGTATGGTGAATTGCTCAAACTATTACGTCTCTACACCTCCTCTCAAGTTCACCAGTCCTAATCCTCTACGATGTTCAACAAACAAGACTTTGCCTAAGGCTTTAGTTAATGTATCTGCCACCTGACTCTGGGATGAAACCTTCACTAGCTTTAGGATTTTTTCGTGTACTTTTTCTCGCAGAAAATGGTAGCGCACATCGTAATGCTTTGATCGTCGTGTTTCAGGATTTTCCGAAACATTAATGCATCCGGAATTATCCTCGTACATTTTCACCGGAAGCTGTACCTGGAGATTCAAATCAGCCATGACTTTAAGTAGCCACAGCACTTCCTTTGCGGCGTCGCAAGCTGCAACATACTCGACTTCACAGCTAGAGAGAGCTACAATGGCCTGTTTACGGCTGCACCATTGTACGATGTTTCCATAAACCTTAATGAAGAATC
Organism: Toxorhynchites rutilus septentrionalis; assembly: GCF_029784135.1. Taxonomy (NCBI): domain Eukaryota; kingdom Metazoa; phylum Arthropoda; class Insecta; order Diptera; family Culicidae; genus Toxorhynchites; species Toxorhynchites rutilus. The sequence goes on along the minus strand of NC_073746.1, from coordinate 205,474,538 downwards.
CAGTTGTTGATTTTCGATCCACAAGGCCGTTGGCCCAATCTGCGTCAACGTAGCAGCTGATTGCCGGATCGTCTTGATGTTTTGTGTAGAGAAGGCCAACGTTGATAGTCCCACTAAGGTACCGCAAAATTCGCTTTAAACACTGCCAATGCTCTTGCGTCGGGTTCTCCTGGAAACGAGATAGGTACGTCAGCGCAAAGCATATGTCGGGTCGGGTACCTGACATAAGGTACATCAGACTGCCTACCAGTTCACGGTAGGGCTCGTCGACTTTATCATCTCCAACGCCAGGCTTTAGCTTCAGGTTTTGTTCCATTGGGGTCGCTGCGGTATTGCATCCAGATTCCGAATTTCTCCAGCAACCGCTCGGTATAAGCTCCTTGATCGATCTGCTAAACTCCTTTCTCTGGATACATACGAATACAAAGTCCTATGAAGTTGCTTGGTTCCCCCAGATCCGTCATACGAAACTCTCCAGCAAGACTGTCATGTACTTCATCTACTACCGCTGCATTGCTTCCGCACAACAACATATCGTCCACATATATTACCAAGTAAACAACAGTATCCCCATTGATTTTATAGTATAGACAAACATCTGCTGCTGACTGCCGGAAGCCTAAGCTGGTGATGAAGTCATGGAACCGATCATTCCAACATTTTGGGCTCTGCTTCAAGCCATACAATGAGCGACGCAACTTCAAAATACACCCCGGCCTCAAGATCGTTCCATCGGGTGGGTGCATATACACGTCTTCTTTGAGCATTCCATTGAGAAACGCAGTTTTAACGTCAAGATGTCGGAAGTGAAAAACGTTTTGCACGCCAAGAGCCAACACAAATCGTATCGTGGGAAGACGAGCTACTGGTGCATACGATTCTGCAAAATCCACTCCACGTTTCTGCAGAAATCCACGTGCCACCAGTCGCGCCTTGCATTGCTTTAGATTTCCATCACCTGTGTCCTTTCTTTTAAACACCCACTTTGAGCTAATGACCTTTACGTTTCCCGGATCTTTCACAACCGTCCACGTTTCATTCATTTCCAATGCTTCCATCTCCGATTTGACCGCTTGCATCCACTGATCTTCATCCACTCGACCTTTAATGTCCTGATATGATTCCGGTGCATCCGAAACGAAGCATTCAAGGGCCATTGCAAGGTTCGCCGAAAGATCGTACTCCCCGCTTCTCATCCAGGTAGGCGGCTGACGGTTTCGTCCTGGATTTTGGCTATCTTCCGGTGGCTCCTCCTCTGGATATTGCACTTCTTCCGGAAAAACGTCTTCCATATCATCAAACCCATCCCCAACTGACAAAAATTCGTCCGGATCTTGATTTTCGTTTTCAGGTCTCTTACTAGCTTCAATGTCACTCACGTCAACCACAAGAGGTAGTTCTTCATGAACTTGATTTCTGATCGCACCTTTTTTCAGCTCGTTAAACTTTACACTCCGCGAACAAATGATTTTCTGCCTGGCGGCATCCCACAGTCTCCAACAATTCACCCCGTAACCGAGAAAAACACATTCCACGGAGCGATCGTCGAGTTTCTTCGTTTGTTCCTTCGGGATCGTCGAGAACGCCTGACATCCAAAAATTCTGAGATTCGACAAGTCCGGCTTTCTTGAAAACCAACCTTCAAATGGTGTCTTTCCCTGCACAGCTCGGGTTGGGCTCCGATTGGTGAGATAAACAGCGGTGTTCATTGCTTCACCCCACAGCCTTTTGCCCAAGGCGGCATCGATCAACATCGCACGAGTCTTTTCGCAGAGGGTGCGATTTATTCGCTCAGCCACACCGTTTAACTCTGGAGTGTAAGGAGCGTAATACCCTCAGCAACACAGAATTCCTTCATCTCTCTGCTTCGGTATTCTCCGCCATTGTCGCACCGGATTCGCTTCATTTTGGTCTCAAAATGCGTCGTTGCCATTGCGTGGAATTCCTTCAATTTCGAAAAAGTTTCATCTTTCGTCCTCATCAGATACACAACAACCATGTGCGTCCAGTCGTCGGTAAACGTTATATAGTATTTATACCCATCATAGGTGGTGGGCGTGATTGGACCGCACACGTCACTGTGTACTAGCTCAAGCGGTTTTGTGGCTCTGGTTCGTGTACCACCGATGTGTGCTCTCGTCTGCTTTGCGCGGGCACAATCCTCACAAAAATCCAACTTTTCAGACAACTTGTCTTCTACACCAGTGACCATGCCGTGTCGAACAAGTGAGCAGACACTCTCCATGTTGAGATGTCCTAGACGACGATGCCATATGGAATTGACGTTCACTTCGGCCACTGCTGCTTGCGCTGATAATCGCCGCTGTGCTTTAATCCTCAACCAGTAGATGCCGTTCTTCACAACAGCTCGAGCAAACACCACTCCGTTTTTCGAAATACTAGCGCCCTGCCTGTCAAAGACGACTTTGTTGCCACGTTCTATCAGTTTTTGCACCGACAACAAGTTATCCCTGCATTCCGGAACATAAATCACGTCATGAAGAGTCACCTTTACTTCCTCCTCTCCATCCGCTATGCATCCCACTATGTGGCCACCCATGGTGCCACACATCTTTACACCATCCATAGCGATGGCGATCTGAAACGGTGACGTCAACTCCGCCACACCGGAAAACAGCGTTACATCGTTAACGAGGTGTTCAGAACACCCTGAATCGAGAATGAACCAAGTTTCGCTCACCTGCGAGAAGCTGGAACTGTGGACTGCCATAGCAAATGCTCTATCCTCGCTTTTGACAACTGCTGCTCTGCCGTCTGTGCCGGTACTCGCTTTTTGCGGACAATTTGCCATCAGATGCTGTTCAGATTCACAGATGAAGCACTTGCGTTTCTGTCTTACCACTTTCTGCTTTCGTCCTTGTAGGCTCATAGCTGATGAAGTCGCCTGCGACGATGCATCTTCCGATATCGAACAACTAGCAGCGCTCATACGGAGTTCCTCCTCCAAGAAAATAGATTTTGCCTTCGTCAAAGTCAAAGCTTCTTCGTCCATAGTTTGCAACGCAGCAATGACCGGTCGAAACTTTTCCGGCAACAACATCAACAATCGCACCACCTTATCAATTTCATCGAACTCTTTCCCAACGTCGCGCAGCTCCCGGATGATTTTTTCGAAACGCATGAAGAATGTTTGCAGTTTTTCATCTTCACGAAGTTTGAGGTTATGTAGCTCCATTTCCAACAACAAACGTTTGGCTACACTCGACCGGTTGAATGTGTCCTTCAAGACCTTCCACACATCGAAGGTCGTGGTACAGTCACGAGTCATGTCGAGAAGATCGTCATGGATACACCGTATGACCAAGCCTTTTGCCTTCTTGTCATCCCGTTTCCATTCATCCTCCGGCTCCTCCGGCTGTTCCCCCTTCACATGTTCCAGCAAACCTTTTTCGTCGAGCATAACCTCCATTCGATAACTCCATTCCGCATAGCCAGCTCCTGCAAACTGCCGGATTCCAATTCTTTCGACGCTTTCTTCGGCCATTTCGTGCGGGTCCATAACCTGTAGTTACTTAACAATCGATCCCGGGATAGGAACAGTCAACATTATACGATGTTTCGATTAAAAACGCGAAAAATACTCGGACTGTTATTTAATACGTTTTGTTTATTTTTTTTGGATTGCTTTTTCATAGGTCAATATACATTGATATGGGAAGGTATGATATCTCTTAGTGCAATGTTTACTATTTGCAAGGTATGGTGAATTGCTCAAACTATTACGTCTCTACAATGGGTACTTCAAGCAAGGATTCGGTGCACGGAATACCCCAGTTCAGCGGAGGTCCAGGATTTCACAACTGGAGTTTCCGGGTACGGATGTTCCTGGACGCACAAGGAGTGGTCAAGACGTTGACAGATGATCCCCCAGCGGACACTGCGGAGGCCGCGGTGAAGACGAAATTTGACGAGACGGACAGAAAAGCGAAGTCACTGTTGATCGGTTTCCTTGGCGATGACTTCCTGGAAATCGTTCTAGATAAAACTTCTGCGAAAAAAAATGTGGCAAGCTCTCGAAAATTCCTTTGCTAAGAAGTCTCTGGTGACGCAGGACCTGAATCGGAAGGGTATTTTCGTCGTCTTCAAGACTGGCTGAGCCGATCGTTATTCAAGTTGCCAAGGACGGCAAAACACTCGTGGCGAGAACGAAGGGCGTGATCGATGGCTGCAGCAACAAAGGTATTCGGGTAAATATCAACGAGGTGCTGTATATCCCCGACCTACGGGATAACCTGATGTCCGTTAAACGACTGGCAATTGCTGGAATTTCGGTGCTGTTTGATGGTCGTCAAGCAGTGTTACGGAAGGAGAACCAAGTGATTGCCACAGCCCATTTGAAGGGCAGTTTGTATGAGCTGGAAATCAACGTGGATCCACCGGCAGCAAACATGTGCGATGCAGAGGTGAGCGGATTGTGGCATCGTCGACTTGGCCATCTCAATGAAATGGCGATGGCAAAACTGGTGCAGCACAACATGGTGAATGGCATCAACGTGAAACCAAAGGCCATTGGGTTCTGCGATCCCTGTATACAAGGTAAGCAGAGCCGCGAACCTTTCAGCGGAACTAGACAGCGAGCAACCCGGGTTTTGGAACGAATCCACTCGGACGTCTGTGGTCCTATTGATCCACCGGCGTGGGACGGGTCGCGATATTTTGTTTCCTTTATCGATAACACACGGACTTCGTGGTTATCTACCTGATGAAGAAGAAGTCCCAAGTTTTCGAGAAATTCCGTGAGTTCGAAGCAATGGCTACAGCGGCGACAGGCAAGGCGATTTCCAGACTGACCGTAGATCAAGGAAGGGAGTACTGCTCCAACGAACAGAAGGCGTGGTACAGATCCAAAGGCATTCAAGTGGAGCCAACGGTCGCTTATACTCCCCAGCAGAACGGTGTAGCAGAACGTTTCAACAGGACGCTCATCGAGAAGGTACGTGCTATGCTCTTCGATTCACAAGTCCCAAAGAATTTGTGGTCTGAAGCCGCCTACACCGGAGTGTACCTGCTGAACCGAAGTCCTACGGCAAGCCTCCAGTGTGAAAAGACGCCAGCTGAACTGTGGTTCGGTACGAAGCCAAGTGTAGAGAAGGTTCGCATATTCGGATGCAAGGCATTTGCGTGGATTCCAAGCCAGACAAGGAAGAAGCTCGATCCGAAAAGCGTGGAGGTAGTCATGATGAGGTATGCCCCTAATGGCTACAGGCTCTGGGACAGAAAGCATCGGAAGATCATCGTAGCCCGAGATGTCAAGTTTGACGAAACACGTTTTCCTTATGGTGCAGAACCAGATGAATCATCACAAGCTCCCCTGGTCGTCGTATTCCCGCTTGAACAAGAGGGGGAAGCTGAAGATGTACAAGCTGACGTGGCAGAATCAGGTAACGATTCCCAAGAAGAAGATCCGCAGTCCGACGACGAAGCTCAACCAGACGAGCCTGACGATCCGACACCACCAGCGCTCCCTTCGCAACCAGAACACTGCGAGTCCGACGGACAAACGCAAGTGAGGCGCAGCGAACGGGAGCGCACGCTCCCTGGTAAGTTATTTGATTACTTTACCTGTTACGGAGCAACTTCTGGCGGTCTACTTTCCATAGATACTCCACAAAGCTATGATGAGATAGCTGGACGAGATGACAGCAAGGATTGGTTACGTGCAGTCAAAAGCGAACTAGGCTCTCTGAAGAGGAACAACGTGTGGCAGTTAACGACGTGCCAGGCTGACGTGAAACCCCTCAAATCGAAATGGGTCTTCAGACTGAAGGAGGACGACAATGGTAGGCCCGTTCGCTACAAAGCACGTTTAGTGGCGAAGGGCTATCTCCAGAAGCCGGAACAAGATTTCGAGGAAACCTACGCACCGGTGGCAAGGCTGGCCACAATCCGAGCTGTGCTGGCCGTCGGAGTTCATCATAAGTATCATTTTCATCAAATGGATGTACGGACTGCTTTCCTGCATGGAAGTTTGAAGGAAACCATCTACATGGCCGTTCCGGATGGAGTTCAAGCGAAGCCTGGTCAAGTTTGCAATCCGGTCAGAGTTCCGATGGAGAAAGGCCTCTCACTGGAACCGACAGGCCAACGCACCGACGAACCATATCGCGAGCTTTTGGGAGCCATATGTATCTCATGCTGTGTGTTCGACCTGACGTATGTTTTCCGGTTGGATATCTGGGTCGTTTCCAGCAAAACCCTACGACTCAACACTGGCAAGCACTGAAGCACGTGGTCCGGTACATTCAATTAACCAGAGGTATGACGCTACTATTCCGGCGAGAGGAATCGAGCGTACCATTGGTCGGGTACGCGGATGCGGATTAGGCCTCCGATGTCACCGATAGGAAATCTGTTAGCGGTTACCTGTTCAAGGTGTTCGGATGTCCCGTCTCCTGGTGTAGAAAGAAGCAGCAGACAGTAGCAACATCATCCAGCGAGGTAGAATATGTAGCTCTGAGTCTGGCGGCGACTGAAGCGATTTGGCTGAACGGAGTTCTGGAGGATCTGCAAAAAGCTAGCGCACCGGTTACTATCTACGAAGATAACAGGGGCTGAATCTACATGGCGAAGAATTTGGAGATGAAGAGCACCAAGCATATCGACGTCAAGCATCACTTCCTCCGTGATCACGTGGCGTCTGGATCCCTGAAAATCGAACCTATCAAGACCGAAGATCAGATAAGCTAGCGCACCGGTTACTATCTACGAAGATAACAGGGGCTGCATCTACATGGCGAAGAATTTGGAGATGAAGAGCACCAAGCATATCGACGTCAAGCATCACTTCCTCCGTGATCACGTGGCGTCTGGATCCCTGAAAATCGAACCTATCAAGACCGAAGATCAGATAGCGGATATATTTACCAAGCCGTTGGAGTCTACCTGTTTCAAGGCTCTACGATCAAACCTAGGATTAACTGTTTGAGAGGGGGTGTTGAAGTGTAGTCATCCAGTCTAAGCAACCCTATGTTTATTTGTACCGACTACCAACCTTAGACCCCTAGCAACCTAGTTTGTTATTTTGTTTAAATGTTCACTTCACTAGTTTCACTCCTCAAGACTAGTCGTCTTTATTTCAAGCTTCCTGAAATCTTCCAAATCGTTACCACTCAAGAATTTGAATGTTTCCTATCCATGTAACACTGTGACCAAATGTGTGGGCTTCCAGTATCGAGGAAAATGTGGAAATATCTAATCGTTACTGAAAATAATCTGCCAGTTCCTCTGGGAATTTAAAATTACATTCATGTGAAAAAGTTTATTTGAATGTTTTCTATCCATGTAACACTGTGACCAAATACATTTGGTTTTGTGATTTTTCAATCAATCGCAATTAACAGGATAGCTTCTGAAGATTATTCTTCCCCATCAGTAGGATATTTCCGTATCCAATATTGGATGCATAAAACCTTGTGCCTCCAACGTAAGCTCTCGTTTTCGAAGTCCCCCAAATATTCATTCATTCAGATTCAACTTCAAACAAATGATCTCTAAATCAACGATAGTCCTACGTCACCCTTGCGGTTATACCATAGATATAACCCACTTCCTGTTTTTGGGTTTCCCGGGTCGAAAATACTCCATACCAAGTCTTCTAACATACCCTTATGCAACTCCTTCAATGAGAAATTTAATCGTCAACTTTTGACCGTCCGGATTTAAAAGCATTTTCTGAATGCATGCTTTTTATTACGGACATGGGTTTGTGAAATTCACATTGATTTTTGATGTTTTACAATTTTTTGTTAACAGCTAGGTACTATGTTTGACACTAAACTAAATTGACACAATAAAAACTATCAGTCACATTAATTCAACATGCAAAAAAGCAACCGGTTTGGCCGGTTGCTTCGATCTCCCGGCTTAAGGAGCGACAGGGAGAGGATGTTGTAAATACCAGATCGGCTATGTCTGGCGGACACAAAGTATCTCAGGATGTCCAACTCCTTCACTGTGGGGTCAAAAATCATGAAGTTGCTTGATAGTGCTGCTGCTGGAATAATTTTTATTGCAAGCTTAATAAACGTAATATTTAAGAAAATTTGTTCCATTAAAATATTTTTTGTAGTTTTTTTTTCACAGCCATGATGATATTGAATGTAATGAAAAAGTGTCCGGATAAAAAAGCGTCCGGATTCAGAAGCATCACTGTATCTCGATTTTTTATTCGGAACTTGCTACGAAATTTTATTTGCACGATAATATAACCTATGCAAAATATTAGCTCATTCGAACTTCATTTATTAGTGTTGCAGACGTTTAAATTTAAGTTTTTTGAAAACCGAAAAATCACCAGAAATCGGGGTTTTAAAGGGTGTGTCACATCAAATTGCATCACGGAAAAAAGCTGTAGAAATTCGCCCAGTAGATGGATCCTTTTGAAAATTTTAGACAGTAAAATAAAAACTATTAAACAACTTTTGGCATTTTCTTTTCATTCATACTTCGAGCCCAAGCCCGTATGCTCGCACCTTCCTCTTTACCCCGTCCATAAGGTTCTGTACAACGTCAGGTTGTAGTTTTTTTTGAACAGAAATCCATTTTCTCTTGAAGTCCGCTTCGATTTGACAACTTTTGGGTTCTTCCGGAGGGCCTGCTTCATAATCGCCCAATATTTCTCTATTGGGCGAAGCTCCGGCGCGTTGGGCGGGTTCATTTCCTTTGGCACGAAGGTGACCCCGTTGGCTTCGTACCACTCCAACACGTCCTTTGAATAGTAACACGAAGCGAGATCCGGCCAGAAGATGGTCGGGCCCTCGTGCTGCTTCAATAGTGGTAGTAAGTGCTTCTGTAGGCACTCCTTAAGGTAAACCTGCCCGTTTACCGTGCCGGTCATCACGAAGGGGGCGCTCCGCTTTCCGCAAGAGCAGATCGCTTGCCACACCATGTACTTTGGCAAACTTGGATAGTTTCTGCTTGCGAATCTCCTCCGGAACGCTGAATTTGTCCTCTGCGGAGAAGAACAACAGGCTCGGCAGCTGACGAAAGTCCGCTTTGACGTAGGTTTCGTCGTCCATTACCAGGCAATGCGGCTTCGTCAGCATTTCGGTGTACAGCTTCCGGGCTCGCGTCTTCCCCACCATGTTTTGCCTTTCGTCGCGGTTAGGAGCCTTCTGAACCTTGTATGTACCCAGGCCCTCCCGCTGCTTGGTCCGCTGGACGAATGAACTTGATAAATTCAGCTTATTGGCGACATCCCGGACCGAACTTCTCGGATCACGTCTAAACTGCTTAACTACGCGCTTGTGATTTTTTTTACTGACGGAGCATCCATTTTTGCCGTTCTTCACCTTCCAGTCGATGGTTAGGTTCTCGAAGTATCGTTTTAGTACTCTGCTGACCGTGGATTGGACGATTCCCAGCATCTTACCGATGTCCCGATGTGACAACTCCGGATTTTCGAAATGAGTGCACAGGATTAATTCACGACGCTCTTTTTCGTTCGACGACATTTTTCCAAATTTACGAAAAATTGACAGTGAAGCATGGCCAACGTGATCCATACACTCTTATCTGATTATAAGCGATAGCTGAAGATATAATTCCTAAAAATTAAATTTCTACAGCGTTTTTTCCGTGATGCAATTTGATGTGACACACCCTTTAAAGAAAAATTGATGCCAAATGTCTTAAAATTGCATGACACGTCGAGATCTACAGTTATCTCAAGAAAATTGTTTTTGTCAAAAATCGATTTTTCAGCCGGAAAACGACCAGGTGCAAAAAAAAAACATTTTTTTGTCAAAAAAAAATTCGAGATAACTGTAAATCTCGACGAGTAATGCAATTTTAAGACATTTGGCATTCAAATTTTCCTCGATTTCCGGTGATTTTTCGTTGTTCAAAAAAATTCAAATGTTAACGTTTGTGACACCAGTAAATAAAGTCCGAATGAGCTAATATTTTTGCATAGGGCATATTGCTTCCTTTCCTGAAGAAACATGACTTGTCTGTGCTGTTTTGGTCGGATTTGGTATCCTGCCATTATGGAAAAAAGGCCACGGAGTGGTATGCCGCTAACAAGATGCAGGTTGTGCCCAAAGATAAGAACCCTCCCAACACACCAGAACTTCGCCCAATCGAAAAATATAGGTCGATAGTTAAGCAGAACCTTAAGAAGACCCAAAACACTGTTAGCAGCGAGAAGCAGTTCAAAGCAAACTGGCGGCGAAGAAAGTGGATAAGGTGACTGTACAAAATCTAGGACTAGGTGGACCGGAATCTTAACTGAGTATATTTTCCGTCTTTTATACATATTGAACTTCAAAAAGAAAGATACTTTGATTTTTTGAATAAACAAATAATCGATTTACACGCAATTTAGTTTAACCAATTTTTGATCCGAACACCGGTGGCTTATGGTTATTTTTTACAGTTACACTTTCGGGGATATTTTATTTTATAATGAACAATATCGACAAGAAAACAAGAAAAAGAAAATAATGTTCATAGGAATCTTTTTATATCATTTTTTATGCCCAATCTAAAAAAAAGGCATTAGTTCTTAGTTTACCAAGAATACAGAGACAAAGAATATTAGGAATATGCAAACTTTATATTCCAGAACCTCTATCATGTAGTAATTATCTAGAAGGTCGTTATACAGGGTGCGGCAGCATAACTTCCTTTTTTAAAATGCGCGCCACTCTGTTAGTTGATGTCATAGCGGAGCGCTAGTGGCCTCGTTTAAGAGGGGATACTGTAAAGTTTTGTCCCGGCACGGTTCAGTCGCCATCATGCGTTGCAATAGTGAGGAGCGTGCCTTTGCCGTTGAGGTTTACTTTTCAAGCGGATGTTCGGTTATTGCGATGAAGCCCACTTTCATTTGTGTGGGTCGGTTAACAAACAAAACATGCGCTACTGGGCTGACACCAACCCTCGAGAATTGCATCAAAAGCCTTTGCATTCATCCAAAGTCACAGTGTGGTGTGCAATTTCCTCAGCGCAAATTATTGGCCCCTGGTTTCTTGAGGAAAATGAGGTTACAGTGACAGTGAATTCGGACTGGTATATAATCATGCTACAATTTTTTTTTCCCACGGCTAGGAAATTTGGATTTGGGGGACACTTGGTTCCAACAAGATGGTGTAACAGCACACACTTCAAGAGCATCGATGGCTGTTTTGAGAGAACACTTTCCAGAGTGCCGATCTGTCCCCTTGTGATTTTTTTCTATGGGTTTTTTTTTAAATCCTGTGTTTATGTGAACCATCCAAGAACCCTACAAGATTTGAAGACCAACATCCAAGAAGAAATTGCCAACATAACACCTGCTATGCTAACAAGAGTCATGACAAACGCCAGAAATCGGTTTACGCAATGTATGGAGAATGGGGGACGTCACATAACAGATTTGATCTTCAAAGTAATGTAAATAAAAACTTTAATCATGTGCCTACATTATAAAAAATAAATAAACATTTTCCGATGCATACAATAGTTTTTATTGAGTTTTGAAAAATGTAAGTTATGCTGCCGCACCCTGTACATTCTTCTCTTCCATAAAAGACCCGAAAACACGCTTCAACCAAGGCGGTATAATAAGGTGAATCGTTATGTCAGAATTGCTATTCAGCCATTACTTGAATTCGAATTGACAGCGGCCAAACGGCTAGAGTATTCCGAGGAAGAGGACAACAAATGGCATGCAATATATGGGCAATGGGGAGTACAAACCGCTATGTGTTTGTTGCGCATAAACGTTGTTTTTGTTTGAGCTGTTGGCATCATTGTTGCGATTCGGTGACTGCTGAAAGTTATTGTTTCCATTGCTGTTACGTAAACTGACCAGACGTCAACAAAATGTCCCTCGTAGGATTACGTCCCGCGAAACGTCCCGCATTCGGCAAAAGGAACGAAAATGACCCGCGATATCAATATATTTCAGTATTACAATTTGATCATGTTGATTTTCTTAAATGGATGAACCTCAAAATAAAACTTTTATTTGTCAGACTGTTCAAGAGCACTTCCAATGCATTCAATGATTAATACGTTGAGCTGGTTTCATCGCACCGACAGTGGACTTTTTGTATACAGAGTGTCAACAGGAAACGACAGCAACAAAATCGGAAAATTGATTTTTATAAAGATTTATTTTTAAGATTTTTAAAAACATTCATAATGATTTTTAGAAAAGTCCCCTTTTAATCCGCAGGGACCAACGTGAGTCAAACGAAAAGTTCGTCTATGGTCCGCTAGCTCGGTCACGGCTTAACGTGTCAAATAAGCCGGAAGAACTAGTGTATGCTGGACAGGAAGAGGCAGGGTTGTTTGATGAAGTATCGCAAATGAAACAAATGATGACCGGAACCTCAATCATGGCTGATGAAAAGAGGTATGTCGACATGTTCTTTTACCTTTCCGTGGCTTTGGTAGTCAGCTATCTCTCCATTTTGGCCATTCGCTTAAAAGTTTTCTATAGGCCGCAGTTGGGGTATGTTGAGAAGGTTGGCGGCCTACGCGACAATGTTTATCTCCAACCGATCCATTATCCATTCTCCAGTGCTCTTTTGGCATAATGGGCCCGTTTCGGCATAAAGACCACATCACCTTCGCAAGTTTCGGCAAGCACTTCGTGCTCGTTCCCCGTTCACCATATGACTCGAAAGAAGAGCGGCTTGGACATTCCCTTCTCGTCTGTCAGAGAAGGACCTTCTTCGAGAACTTGATGTGGATGATATATTCGACGTCATCGCTTACCTGGGGAACGTATAGTACCCGGTTTCCGGCCATTCGTTGAATGCTAGCATCAAGCACTCTCGTCTTCCATTATGAACACGAAAAGAAGTTTTTCACTTCTTTCGCCGGAAAGAAGTTTTTCACCAGCACCTGAAGCTACTCCTTCTGGGTGATTGCCTGCTGCTCAGATACTGCCGGTCTCGTCTGACGCTTCCGCATAAAAATGTCCATTTTGGCCAGATTCTCCTTCACCGTTTGGCCGGTTCCTTCGATCTCCCGGCTTAAGGAGCGACAGGGAGAGGATGCTGTAAATACCAGATCGGCTATGTCTGGCGGATACAAAGTGTCTCAGGATGTCCAACTCCTTTGCTGTGGGGTCAAGCTGATAGTATGAAAAAATCATGAAGTTGCTTGATAGTGCTGCTGCTGGTTATCAACAGCCTTGAATAATTTTTGTTGCAAGCTTAATGAACGTAAATTTAAGGAAAATTTGTTCCATTAAAATATTTTTTTGTAGTTTTTTTTTCATCGCCATCCGAAAATAGTCCATTTTCTTTTTAATGCATACGTTAACACTAAATTGGATGAAAAATAGATTGAAATTTTCGAGCATTCCGTTCGGTAATTTGAATAAAATGGTTGAATTTGAATCGTGCTTGCCAGGCTTTAACCCTTTCATTACGGCAGTGTGCTCCGCCAAAGTGCTACCCCTGTACGGAGCACTGCACCGAAAAGTATGCACATCGCGCTGGTGTGATCGAAGAGCAGTATGAATTTCATGTCGTCTAAAGACGACGCTCGGACTCACAGGACGTCGCGCGGATGTCGTCGATAGACGACGCTCGTAATGAAAGGGTTAATGCTCTAACTGAGCAAGTGATTTTCAGGCGTAAACAAAATCTAAACCACCGAAAAATCACAAGTGAATGACGATGCTTGGAAAGAAATAATACAGATCAGGTTTAATTGCAAGGACACACGTTAAGTGTTTCACGAATAAATGAGACTCGCTAAACTATGGTTTATTTTCACATAACGTATATACAGGGTTTTCCAACTTTAAATTCCGAAAGTAAATTGAAATAAAACACACTTAGAATTCAAACTTCGATGAAACTTTTATTTCAAATTAAAGTTTGGTTTATGCCATAATGTGTGAAATACAACATCATTCAAATATCCACCTAGGGCTTCCTCGCACACCTTGATCCGGAACAGGTAATTTTCGATGACTTTTCGGCACATATGGGGCGGTATCTCGGTCATAACTTCACTAATGTTGTCTTTCAAATGTTCAAGAGTTTGCGGAGAGTTGGCATACCCCCCCACAAAAAAAAAGTCTAGCGGGTTCAAATCGCATGATCTGGACGGCCAATTGGCATCACCAAAACGCGAAATTATGCGTCCCTCAAATTTCGTTCGCAATATGGCCATGTTCGGTCGTGTTGTGTGTTACGTGGCGCCGTCCTGCTGAAGCCACATGTCATCCGTATCCATATCTTCAATTTGTGGCAAAATAAAATCGGTTAACATGCGGCCATAGCGCTCACCATTCACAGTTACCGTCTCGCCGTCCTCATTTTCAAAGAAATACGGCCCGATGACTCCACCAGACCATAATGCGCACCAAACAGTGACTTTTGACGGATGCAATGGCCTCTCAACAATCACGTGTGGATTTTCTGAGCCCCATATACGGAAATTTTGGGTGTTCACATAGCCACCGAGTTCGAAATGTGCCTCATCGCTGAAGAAAATTTGATGTGAAAATTCAGCATTTTGCTGCTGTTGTTCGTTCACCCAATCGACGTATGCCCGACGCATTCAATGGTCACCACGCTCTAATTTTTGTACCAGTTGGACTTTATATGGATGTAGGTGCAAGTCCAAATGCAAAATTCGCCACAATGATGTGTTTGACAAGCCCAATTGCTGAGCACGCCGTGGAATCGAAACATTCGGGTCATCCTCCACACTGGCAGCAACAGCAGCAATATTTTCTGCCGAACGCACATTACGATGATGCACAGGTTTCACAATATCCGCTACGGATCCAGTTTGTTCGAATTTACGCACTACATTAGCGATTGTGTGCTCTGTAGGCCGTCCATGACGACCAAAATCCGTCCGTAATGCTCGAAAAACATTTGCCGGTTTTTCATCATTTTTATAGTATAATTTAACAAAATTAACACGTTGTGCGATGCTAAAACGATCCATATTGTAAAATGGCAGACATTCAACTAACGATATGACGCTTTGGTTGACAGCTATGTCAAACGGTTGTCAGCGCAGGGCTGTATACTTTCGGAAGCCCGAAGTGGAAAACCCTGTACATAACGTTTTGTTTCTTGTGTCCCGCGTTATACCTTTGACCATCTGGTCACTTTAGTTTCACGGGACGTGAGGAATGTTGCCGTTGCTGCTGGGATTGACAATTCAGCTATTGTGAGAGCTGTACTAGTGGGTATATGGAAGAACCACTACCGGCGGGATAGTGTCGTACTGCTGCGTACATTCGCTTTGGTCACATTAATCGTTGGCGACCCATTACGATTGAGTGAGTTCAGCGGTACGCTGTTCACCCGTGGATATTCAAGCATGTCATTTCCCGGCGACTGCCTATTCAGCTGGAGATTAAACTGATTGTGCAGGTTGTGGGACACTACAGCTGATTCGATAGAAACCGAACCAACGTATATAACTGTTGGTGTGGTGTGAAAACGCTCTGTAGCATAAAGATCAGACCTGGATTGTTTATAAACAAAAATTTTCGCTGTCACTTTTCATCCCCTCCCGCATCTTCTATGCGGTAGGGGATGAAAAAAATATGTTTGTTTCGAGCATCCAGTTATGGTATGGTCTGATTCTTACTCCAATGAAACCACAATCAATCAATACGTTTTTATGTTATTTTATGGCTCTTTATAATTTCAATTTCAATTAATAACAGGAAAAAAGTCGGATTTTGTTATTTGTGTTGGAGTATCAAAAATTACTCTGTTTTGAGGATGCTGAATTAGATGACTATTAAAACTGATTGCAAACAGAGGAAACATATGTTCTGGAGTTTTTACCAATGACCAATGAAGCCTAAAAAATACTCAATAGCAATATTACAGAGAAGCTCAACGTTCGGTCTGTGACACCGTGCGCGAGTATACGAGTTATGATTTTGCACCCGAGTACAGGAGGGTTAAGAAGGGCCCTAAAATATCAGTTTTCCAACAGTTTTCGCATCTTCGTGGATGATCTCACATTAAAAAACTAAGCTAAGCTAAGTTTGGTTTCTGATAATAAAAAGTTGAAAAGTGGATGTTCCCATGTGGAACATAGTTCAATCGAAGCTGAAGAAAACCATCATTTACGATGTGACATTCATGTTCTCACCCTTCAGGAGCTAATTATATTCTCAAGATTATCAACCTCGACTTGTCTAGTAGCAATTACAGTTAACGGTAAGTTAATATTTCAATTTGTCATGTGGCTTAACGGCGCATTATATTCCATTCCCCAACGTTTTGATTAAAAGTTCCTAATCACTCACATGTGGCAAGAAGTTTGTCAAGTTTGCGCTCTTTTATGAATTGGATCGGAAAAGTTTTCCCTGCTAATCCCACAGCGGTTGAAAAAATGTAAAAGGGCTGTCGGTGAACAGAAAGCAAACAAACGGAAGCGAGCAACTTCAATTTGAATTTATAAGTGGCGTCTAAAGACCCTTTACAGGGTTAACAGAAGTGGCACTAGAAAATATGATTTATTCGTTCGACCGTATGGCTTGAACACAGCTTCAGACACGAGCAAGCAATACCATAGCCCGGGAACCACGTTCCTGTCCATTTCACGCCAAGTAAACTGCACCGTTCGATATCGCACTAACCGACATTTGGTGACGGAGAGCTGAAGTGAAGAAAATGTCTTCACGGTTTTAAACCTTTTATTTCACTTTGAACCACAGAGTTTGTCGGTTTTCTGTAGTCCGCAGGGAGCTTCGTCTCTCTTTTGTTTTATTGCTATTGTCATCCGCAGAGCACGAAAACCACCCACTGGGAGGGAGGATTTACGCCAGAGAAGACTTGCATTAAAAGTGGAGATTATATTTTTGCCTCTTCTTTACAGTCTCGTTTACCATTCATAATGCATTTTTTTAATTGAGAATTTATTCTTAATAAATCCTTAATCTTCATGGTGGTTAAATTGCCTGAGCGAAGTGCAAGTCATGTTCAAATTCCACAGTGGGTGGTGAGATGGAGGCGTCGCAGCTGCATGAATCATATGGTCTTTGATTATAGGCCTGTTACTCCCCCTGCATATTTTTTGTGAAAAATGATCCATTAACAATCTGCCATACATAACGGACGAATGCCATTTAGAGTGTTCTGTAAGTGAAAAAAATGGGGGTTCATGCATATATTTCGTTTTTAGATTCTTGTATAACGGTATCATTCATAAGACCTAATTTGGATTGCCGCTTCCATTCCTTTCAAATCCGTATAATAACGAAGGATAACTTTATGTTCGTTAAACAACTTATTTCCTCTCGCTGTCTGTCTAAAGCAACGCGTCACATCGTCTAGAAAACGAGGCCAACGAAAAAGGGACCGGAAACTAAATAAATCTTTCGTAAAATGTCAAATCCGGTACCGTTTCGGTTGCTATTTTTGATAGCTCAGGATCAAGACAGTAAATATGTTCAAGTATCAAAAGTGTTGTCGTTTCCGAAGCCTTTGACCTTTGGGTCCACAATTATGTGATACGACTGTGAAACTATATTACCATTGATTGGAAATCAATACGAGCAAGAAAATTTATTAATGTTGGCAACCAAGATTTTATAATCGGTCTTGTCGAAACATTCAAACAGCAACACTTTGCTGACGAGAATCAGCAGAATGATGATGACGCGGCCAAGCAGTTGTTTGATAACGCAACTGTTGTAAGTATTTGGTAAACATTTCAGTTCTACAATTTTAATAAGTTTAGGTAAAGTACAAATGCCCGCAATTCCTCTATAATGCCAGACCAAAGATTTGCATCTAGTTTTCAAGACAACAAACAATTTTCACATAAAAAATCACCGCGCCTTCAAACAATATCACCATTTTCTTGAAATGTAAAATCACTTCCAATTCGAAGAAAAAAAATCATCTCACAAATTTATTTATCTGTTAAACATTATTACTGTCTAATTGTCTTTGTCTATCAATTAATAAGAAGGGGTAGGTGAATAAGTGAAGAAAATATTCTGAAATAGGCATTGAACTATGAACAAATTCAAGTCATAGATATTACGTTTTCGAAAACGAGAAATGCACATGCTTCTCCGCTATTCAGATTGAACGAAACAATAAATTTAAAACGATAGTTTCTGCGGATGCCTTGTAGAGAGAACTACACGTGCTGCTGACCTAAAGATATAGACGTTAATATGGTTGCAGTGTTTTTTAGAGCAACGTGACGGCATCCGGAGAACCTTTTCCAAATTTATTGGAAACCGTGAAAGGGAAAAGTAATGGGTGGCAATCTAAAAATGGTGGTATAAGTAATGAACATACGAAAATTCGTTCAAACTCTTCCGTTCGAGCTTACCTTCCATTTTTTCTTTCCTTAAACAAAATCGATTTCAACGTATTCTCATTCAAACATGTCTTAAATAAAATAGTCGAATCAAAATATTGAGTGTGAAATATTAATATTTGAATTTGAATTCGCAGCAACACATTCAAAGTAGAGTTTCTAAATTCATCTGCCGATGAAAATTATGTCTGTCTATTTTGTTTTTGACTTTATCAAAAACAGAGAATTTGTTTCCTCCTTTGTTTTCGGTTGTTTTATGAGACGTGTTTTACAATATTTGGAAGGAAGGATGATCTCACCAGAATTCGTCGAAAAGCATTGTTGTCAAATGTTTTTTTTCAACGAGCAGGTAGACATTTCGTTCGAAATGCTTCGTAAACGTGAATTTGTTAGTGAACTTTAAACTTTTGTTAGATTTGATTCATTCAAGAATACCCAACTACATCCAAAATTAATTTTTAGCACATTTTTGACACCCTTATTTATAATATGAAATGAGCTTAAAAATAACAAAAAAAATGGTACTCTCCCATATTGGTACAACATCTTAGGATTGGACGTTCTTTAGGAAAAAGATCGATCGTTTCTCTAAGCGGGGTAGGGATCGATTCACTGATTGAATCGGTACCGAAGAACCGATCTTTGCTGAATTGATCTTTTTCAATGTCTTTTTTCAATTTATTTACTTGTTCCATACAAGTGTTGTCTTTTATTCAAACATGGAATAAACATTTCACATTTCTATTCTACATCAAAGGCATTTTATTTTGATTCTCAGAATAAACGTGACAAACAACGCGAAAGCAAAAAAAAATGCATTTTCCAGTTCATTCATCTTGTATCGTCATGTGATTATTGAATTACATTTAACATTAATTTAAAATAATTATTAGAAATCCAACAACTGATATTCGTCCGGACTTCGCTGGCAGTGATGTCATTAAATCCAACCGTGCCATACTGCCGTTCTACGCATAGTTGTCCATGTTACTTTTTAACAATTTTCACTTTTCTTCATAAAACGATGTTTTTATGCCTAATCTTCCAGAAAAACACCAAAAAACTTATTGTTTGTTCCCAGTTTTTTTCAGTTCCAGTTCTAGAGAAGAACACTCAGCTGGACTTGATGTCGCCATCCCATTTTGTCACAACTTTCACTGTCAGCCTAGTAAATGTGATGTTGTAAATATAATGAAAATCGTCGAGTGATTTTTCGATTAGATTTAAATCAATGTTCACTGAAAAACTAATTTACATTTTTTTTCCTCGAACAAAAAGATCGAAAAGGTCGGAGAGAAAAGATCTATTTTCGCAATTTTTTGGAGTAGAAAGAATCGATCCAAAATTCGGGAATCGGAGAGGAAAATATCGATCTTCTAAATATCGATCCAAGACCGATCCCATCCAAGAACATATAATAAAGCAAGAGGCGAGTTTGTGTATAATATTCAGTCTATCGCAAAATTGAGTGTACAACTGTTGCACGGCGAAAATCTTCATTTATTTGGTTCAAAATATCCTGAAAAAAAAATTCTTCTTTTGATGCATATTAATAACACACACATTAATCTAACAATGCGCGCAAGAAAATTTCGCGAAAAGTTTTTTGCTAATTATTTATTCCAAAAAATTGAAAACAATCTCCATTCTGAGCATCGAAAATTGAGTATATACCTTAAATTTCTCCAAACAAATCAACCTTTTTAGTAAGATCTTTGCGATTTAGCATACTTTTTTTCGTCAGTGGTTGGTGTCAACACTTAACCACAGATTGGGTAGTATTGGTTTTTGTTTTTTGTAGAAAAAGTTTGTTGCTCTCGTGGCCGAGTGGTTAGCGTCATAACTAACATGCCGGGTGTTCGGGTTCGATTCCCGTTCTGGTCGGGGGAATTTTTCGTCAAAGAAATTTCCTCCGACTTGCACTGTGATCACGCGTATTCTAGAGCTTGCCACTCAGAATGCATTCAAGGCGTGTTATTTGGTATAGAAATCTCAACTAAGTACTAATAAAAATGACGCAAGTAATACTACGTTGAGACGGCGAAGTTCCTCTAGGAACGTTAGTGCCATTGAAGAAGAAGAAGAAGAAGAAAAAGTTTTTATCAAAATGGCAAGTAAGAGGAACGAAATAGATATTGTTACGCGTACAATGATAATTAGTAAGACTTGTCGAAGAGAGACATTGCGGGAAATAGCAGCTGCTGTCGGAAGGACCCACTCTACAGTAAAGAAAATCATAAACAAGCGGAAATACGAAGGAATCATGGGAAATCTCCGCATGAGGATCCTATCTTCTGATGATGAACGGGTAATTGTTCGAACATTGTGAAAGAACCCTAAGACAAACATTCCTAAATAGCGAAGCAGCCGGCATCATTGGGAGACCTGTCTGCGCAGACACTGTCCGGAGAGCAGCATACAGGAACAATCTGAGCATGAAAAGTATCTCATCTCAAAGGTGATTATGAAAAAACGACTACAGCTTGCAAAGGCATATGTAAACAGACCTAAGGAGCTCTGGAACACGGTCTTTTATACGGATGAGATGAAAACCAATCTATTTGAATTGGATAGAAGACAGATGGCGTGAAGGAAACCAGGATCGGTGCTTCAGATTCAGCATTTGGTTACCACAGTAAAACACGGCGGTGGTAGTCAGTTGATGTATGGTACATTGGCGGCTTCTGGTACTGGAACTATGGAGTTTATCGATTCGGCGATGTACAAAATGGCTTAATTGATCTTCCTGAAACGTAATCTGCAGTGTCTCGTGCAGAAATTTGGTCTCCATCGTCATTACTACTTTACCGAATAATGACCCGAAGCAAACTGACTTCATGGTGAGGATATGCCTGCTCTATAATATCCCTATCAACTCTAAATACCTCCGCAATCACCGGACTTGAATATTATTGAGTATTTATAGTGGGAAATCAAGAAACATCTGAAGAATAAAATTCCAGGGAACGAAGTGAAACTCAAAACGACAATTACAGAGATCTGGGAAGCACTTCCGTCTACAGTGACCAGAAATCTCGCCTCGGCGCTTGCAGGACGTGCTGGACACTAGAAGAGAGCCATACCAAATACTAGGGGCATTGATTTTTGTTATCTGATAACATTTTTGAGCTGATTTCAATTTTCCTTTTGCGAAAAACTTGAACTGTACACTCAATTTTGTCACGTCTTGATTGGAGATTTTTTGTTTGTATTTCAAATATGAAGGAGAAATGTGAACATTTTATTTTTATTTCTTATCACTACATGAGAGTAAAATGGATCGATTTTACGATGAATATAAGTCGCATTTAGTTATTTACTCTTTAACCCCGAAAAACTCAAAAATAACAAACAAATAGATTGACTGTATATACCATAGCAATATAAGAGCAATACGAGAGAGCGAAACAAGAGACACATTGCAAATTACCACACATTAATCCTTATGGCTTACTTTCCTCATGCACGGCCCCTTCGCGAAAAGGTTCACGTTGCTTGTGCTGGATTGTTATAGACGCTTATAGACGCTTCTCCAACTGCTTCTTTATATATAGTTTATCCGGACAACCTGATTCTAAATCCGGTCCTTAAATTTCATTACTGCGATCTGATGTAGTCTGCTCTTGTTCCTTGATTATCATTAAAGAAGCTCTATAACCTGTTTTTGCATCGCAGACATCGCTTGGAAAAATATTCTGAATGTACCCATATTCTCCATGTCAGGTGAACGAGCTCGCTTAACACTCAAATAAGCGTTCAGATCAGCAAATTAAAACCGTCTTTCTGAAATGCGGTCAAGTGCTTTAAAAAGCAGGCTTGAGATCGATGTGTTTTAGTTATCCAAATGAATCAGCAGATGCTGAAAGGCAATATCTGTTTCGTATAAATTAACATTCTTACCGCAAGGATATTCAACAGCTATATACTGTAATACCAGTCACTATTATCATCGCTTAATCCATCGTCAGAGTGATATGATATGATTCCCATATCTTCATCAACATAATAGTATTAAGTGTTTTATATAAGGATTCAGTCTGTGGAATTATAAGCAATTCGAGACGGTGATAATGAAATGAATAAACATGAGAGTTTTGACATGAGAGACCGTATTCCATAAGCAAGGCATAGTTGATGGGTAACGAGGAGATCCTTCATAGGATAGGGATAGGGATAGGGATAGGGATAGGGATAGGGATAGGGATAGGGATAGGGATAGGGATAGGGATAGGGATAGGGATAGGGATAGGGATAGGGATAGGGATAGGGATAGGGATAGGGATAGGGATAGGGATAGGGATAGGGATAGGGATAGGGATAGGGATAGGGATAGGGATAGGGATAGGGATAGGGATAGGGATAGGGATAGGGATAGGGATAGGGATAGGGATAGGGATAGGGATAGGGATAGGGATAGGGATAGGGATAGGGATAGGGATAGGGATAGGGATAGGGATAGGGATAGGGATAGGGATAGGGATAGGGATAGGGATAGGGATAGGGATAGGGATAGGGATAGGGATAGGGATAGGGATAGGGATAGGGATAGGGATAGGGATAGGGATAGGGATAGGGATAGGGATAGGGATAGGGATAGGGATAGGGATAGGGATAGGGATAGGGATAGGGATAGGGATAGGGATAGGGATAGGGATAGGGATAGGGATAGGGATAGGGATAGGGATAGGGATAGGGATAGGGATAGGGATAGGGATAGGGATAGGGATAGGGATAGGGATAGGGATAGGGATAGGGATAGGGATAGGGATAGGGATAGGGATAGGGATAGGGATAGGGATAGGGATAGGGATAGGGATAGGGATAGGGATAGGGATAGGGATAGGGATAGGGATAGGGATAGGGATAGGGATAGGGATAGGGATAGGGATAGGGATAGGGATAGGGATAGGGATAGGGATAGGGATAGGGATAGGGATAGGGATAGGGATAGGGATAGGGATAGGGATAGGGATAGGGATAGGGATAGGGATAGGGATAGGGATAGGAATAGGGATAGGGATAGGGATAGGGATAGGGATAGGGATAGGGATAGGGATAGGGATAGGGATAGGGATAGGGATAGGGATAGGGATAGGGATAGGGATAGGGATAGGGATAGGGATAGCGATAGGGATTTTTTTTATAGAGGTGAGGAACGCTCTTCCAGCCTTATCTGGGAAGGGATAACCCAGACGTCGAGTGGGGATCGCACCCACAAAAACCAAGCCCTCTACTCGTAGCCTCATTCCCCCCGGGACCACATCTAGGCGACTACTTCAGGGGGCGGCTGTGCTCATGCACTTCACGGGTTTTCAACGCTAACTAGCGTTGATCCTTCCCTTTTTCTCTATACATCTCATTTACGTTTCCGTTGTACTCCGCCTGCACAGGCTTCCTTTTACCCGTCGAGACGTGTACCGATTAGGAATTGCCCTCCAACTTGACGCGCAACTCGTCACAGTCACCCTCGCGGATGAAAATTCACCTCCCCGTGCTTCCTGTTCAGCCAGGTCGATAGTACCGGTATGATCCCATACGTCCACCTGCCTTTCTCCGCCGTGTCCCATTCCTGCTGCCACTTCAAGAGTGATTCTACTCTCGCTGTTTTCCGGATACCCCTGATTTCCTTTCGTCTGTAGCACTCTCTGTCTTCCGCCAGAGTGATGCCAATAGGGATCATGCCGGCGATAACGCAGACTGCCTCCAACGAGATCGTC
Organism: Toxorhynchites rutilus septentrionalis; assembly: GCF_029784135.1. Taxonomy (NCBI): domain Eukaryota; kingdom Metazoa; phylum Arthropoda; class Insecta; order Diptera; family Culicidae; genus Toxorhynchites; species Toxorhynchites rutilus. Next base: position 205,450,542 of record NC_073746.1, on the reverse strand, counting down.
CTATACGCGCTCGCAACTCGCATCGCCATGAGCCGAAACGTACGGTCCAGTTTTCTACGATTCCGGTGGGTTTCGAGAGCCGCAGACCAGGCTGGTGCTCCGTACCGCAGTATGGACGAGGATACAGCAGCCAGGAGACGCCTTTTGCTACTGCAAGGTCCTGCGTTATTCGGCATTATTCTCGCTATCGCGCTAATAAACTTCTCTGCTTTCTCGCAGACGTAGTCGACGTGGTTGTTGAAATTCAGCCGGTCGTCGATCATAACTCCCAAGTATTTCAACCAACGCTTAGAAGTTATCACGTGTTCCCCGACTGTGATTTCCGCTCGCTGCACGGTTTTGCAGTTACTCACCAACAATACTTCCGTTTTATTATGAGCAATCTCCAGTTTCGCTGCTTGCATCCAGTTCCCTACTGAGACGATGGACTCGGTTGCAAGCATCTTCACCTCTTCGAGTGTCTCGCCTGCCACTGTGAGAGCGATATCATCCGCGAAGCCCACGATCTCCACGCCTTTGGGAAGCTTCAGATTCAGTACTCCGTTATACATTACGTTCCAGAGCGTTGGGCCCAGGATAGAGCCTTGTGGTACTCCGGCTGTTATATTCAACGTTGTCTGCCCCGTGCTCGTCTCGTAGACTAGGACGCGGTTCTGGAAGTAGCTTCCTAGAATTCTGCACAGGTACCCAGGAACCTTCAGACGGTGTAGGGACTCGGCAATGGCTTCCCAGCTAGCGCTGTTGAAAGCATTCCTCACGTCGATCGTTACTATAGCACAATGTCGGTCGCCCCTCCGCTTTTGCTGTGACGCCATCTCTGCCTTTTCAACCACTGTCCGGATAGCATCAACGGTGGACCTACCTTTCCGGAATCCAAACTGCATCTTTGACAGACCATGGTCACTCTCCGTACATTTCGTCAGTCTGTTGAGGATAATCTTTTCCAAGAGTTTCCCAAGAGTATCCAGCAGGCATATAGGCCTATAGGATGTTGGTACCCCCGGGGGCTTTCCTGGTTTTGGCAGCAACACTAACTTTTGGATCTTCCATTTCTTAGGAAAGTGACCATCATCCAGGCATTTCTGTAGCACTATCCTGAAAATGTCCGGGAACGCCTGAATCGCCGTTTTCAAGGCCGCGTTGGGGATTCCGTCGGGGCCGGGCGCTTTGTTTACCTGCAGTCTCTTCGCCACTGCTGCCAGTTCTCCACTGGAAACTTGAGAACGTTCGGTAGCTATTTCGGCGTACGGTGTCGGTGGCCATATCGTAGGATCATGCATCGGAAATAAACCCTCCACAATTACCTTCAGCTTCTCGGGACACGATTCGACGGGCGTCACAGGTCCTCTGATCTTCGCCATCACGACTCGATACGCGTTGCCCCATGGGTTGGCATCTGCCTCTCGGCACAGCTCCTTAAAACAGTTCGCTTTGCTCATTGTAATTTCCCGTTTCAAGGCGGCTCTAGCTGCTCGGTACACCGTATTACGTTCCTCTCTATCAGCACTGTTTCGTGCTCTCTGAGCGCGTCTTCTGGCTTGAAGACAGCTAGCGTGAAGGTTGCGAAGAGAGTCGTTCCACCAATAAGCTGGGCGTCTTCCATTTTTTGGTACAACTTTCCTCGGCATGGTAGTGTCGCATGCTCTCACCAGTAGATCTGTCAACTTTTCTGCGTTCCAATCTGAAGCTCCGCTAGCTAGACGAAGTGCTTCGACGAAAAGGTCATTGTCGAAAGCATTCGTCTTCCACTTCCGCTCACCGCTTGTTGTCCTCCGAACTAGCACGTGGTTTCGTTGACCGATTCTGTACCGGATCGCCTAGTGATCACTGTGCGTATACGACTCGCACACTTTCCACTCCGTACTCGCCAACAGCGACGGACTGCAAAAAGTAACGTCGATGATGGATTCGCGCCCATCTTTCCGGAAAGTGCTGGTGGTACCTTCGTTCAGTAACGTTACTTCCAGCTTTGCTAGAGCTTCCAGTAGACTGTACCCTCTGATGTTGGTGCATCTACTTCCCCACTCCACCGCCCAGGCGTTGAAGTCGCCTCCAATGTCGATCGGTGTTCTACCGATTAGTTCCTCGGTCATTGCGTCTAGCATCTGGTGGAATTGCTCAGTTGTCCATCTCGGGGGTGCGTAGCAACTACACATGAAGATTCCATTAATTTTGGCGATTACGAAACCTTCATGTGAACCTCCAACCACTTCCTGGATAGGATATCTGCCCATCACCTGTATTGCAGCAATCCCTAAGCTATCCGTCGCCCAGCTGCCATTATCACGGGGTACTCGGTACGGCTCCGCTATGATTGCAACGTCGCATTTTGTCTCTGTTGTCGACTGCCACAACTGAGCTGTGTTGCAATGGTTCAGATTGATCTGAATTATCTCCGTTACTGCGATTCTGCTAACGCCTTCTTATACGAGGGACACTTGAAGCTTCCTGTCGCATGGTCGCTGCCGTTCTCTGGTTTGCAGAGCAGGCATTTTGGTTGCTTCATGCAGTCTCTCGCAACATGCCCTTTCTCACCGCATCTCCTGCACAGTTCAGACCTGTCGGGGCCTGTGCAGCTTCTTGCCTGATGTCCAAAGCCCATGCACTGGAAGCATCTCTCCATCCGCTTGGCCACCCGGGGCACCATCTTCAGCGAGCAAACCGACCAGCCAACTTTTATTTTGGTCGTTTCTACCATCTTATTGGCTGCGACTGTTGAGAGCCGTATCGACACCGTCTGCTGGCCACCATACGCCTTCCTCATACGGATCGTCATTGGTGTATTGTCCAGCTTACACTGTTCTATTAACTCGTGCCTTAACTCCTCGTCTGTCGTGATTTCGTCGAGATTTCTGCATTCGACCACTGATTCCTGGGATAGAGCCCTCACCTTCGCCTCCTCACCGAGCGACTTCGCAACCAGTTCCTTGAAGGCTGAACTTTTGACCGCAATTCCTCGGTCAGGACTAAAACAGCACGAGCATGCAGATACGTGCATTCCGCAGAGCCTAGTCCCCCTTTGGCATTCAGAAGCCCGGGGGCAGGTGAAAATTCTGGCTAGGTTCGCCTAGTTAAGAAGTGAGATAAGTCTGAAAAAAAAAAAAAATCCCTATCCCTATCCCTATCCCTATCCCTATCCCTATCCCTATCCCTATCCCTATCCCTATCCCTATCCCTATCCCTATCCCTATCCCTATCCCTATCCCTATCCCTATCCCTATCCCTATCCCTATCCCTATCCCTATCCCTATCCCTATCCCTATCCCTATCCCTATCCCTATCCCTATCCCTATCCCTATCCCTATCCCTATCCCTATCCCTATCCCTATCCCTATCCCTATCCCTATCCCTATCCCTATCCCTATCCCTATCCCTATCCCTATCCCTATCCCTATCCCTATCCCTATCCCTATCCCTATCCCTATCCCTATCCCTATCCCTATCCCTATCCCTATCCCTATCCCTATCCCTATCCCTATCCCTATCCCTATCCCTATCCCTATCCCTATCCCTATCCCTATCCCTATCCCTATCCCTATCCCTATCCCTATCCCTATCCCTATCCCTATCCCTATCCCTATCCCTATCCCTATCCCTATCCCTATCCCTATCCCTATCCCTATCCCTATCCCTATCCCTATCCCTATCCCTATCCCTATCCCTATCCCTATCCCTATCCCTATCCCTATCCCTATCCCTATCCCTATCCCTATCCCTATCCCTATCCCTATCCCTATTTGACTTTTGACCGCCGGATCCCTCTTGAGCTCGAAGAGCATCTCTCCTTTCTGGGTGCGCCTGGTTTTCACCACATTCTCTCCCAGTTCTTTCAACTCCGGATCGTCTCTCACTTTCCGCAGGAGTGATGCGTAAGTCACTCCTTCCTTCACCTCGACGATCGGAGCATCTCCCTTACTTCGCTCGCGTCTGGGCCTGGTTTTTTTTTTGTCTTCTGCACACCTTTCTTCTTTTCTTCTTTCTTCTTCCGTTTCTCCGTCTGTTTTTCGACAGTTCGCCATCCACTGCCTTCACCTTCCTTTTTGTTTCCCAGGTTGTCATTTTTAACCTTCTTCAGGTCTTCTTCATCCCCTGGGGTATCCCTCTTTCTTTTGTCCGATCGTGGGTTTCGTGGCGTCTTAGGCGTCTTCTGTATCTCGACGGACATCTTCTCCCTTGCTTCAGCGAGTGCTTTTTCAACAACCTCTGCTCGCGTGAACATCTCCTTCTGTTCGTGGTCAGCAGCCGTAACGGCGGATTTGACTAAATGTTTGATCTTAGTATGGACATTGTTTTTGTCCTTAATGAACTCGTAGAGCTCGTTCACTTTTTTCTTGACCTCCATCAAGCTTGACCTCCCGACCTGCAGCCCTTCTAAAGAAGTGGTGGTGTTGGCTTTATGCGTTAGCACTTGTATCAGGCTAGTCTCTCCTTGTTGTGGATGCTGTTGGTGTCCTATAGGATTCGCTATGGCTGTCTGGTTGCGAAATGGTGATCTCTGGAGCTTACCGCTCCTTGCGAACACGCTCGCCTCTCCCGTTGGTGTGTCTTCATTACCGTCGTTTCGTCTGTTAAATTGTTCGATGGTATTCATGTCTGTTGGGTCCCAACTTCGGGCCGCTATCTCCGCTCGTTGTACATAGTCGCTATCAGTGATCCCATGGTTGTCTATGCAAGCAGTGAGGCCATGCAGGGGTTGACACGGTCCTTCATAGGGACCGTGTTCAGAGCCAGATCAGCGCAAGTCAGGAATGTGACATCTGACGCCTAGTACCTAGTGCCTGAGCCTAGACGAGCATCGAACGTACCCGAAGACTTGCCAAGTTATTACCGGGACGGGGGCAATCGCACTATTAGCCTACACGCTGTTTCAGGAAGGTGTCACCCTTCCTTACTCAGGGAACAGGATAGTACGACTGTCAGCCTTTAGCGTCGTGTTGAAATCGTTTCCGTATCGTGTCCGTTTTCTATGTCGTAACCAGTATGTCGTAATCAGGATCTTACTGGCGTCAATCCTGATGTGCTTGGCACTCCTTTCGTGGCTCCTGTACACGGTATTTCCCCCGTGCAATCTCCAATAGGCTTTACCGCGCCCTTACTCGCGTTGTCACTCGATTAGTCGCCTCATACGACAGGGACAGGGACCAAGACCCGAAGTGCTATTCTAGGCCGGCAACTCCACGGCGATAGGGATAGGGATAGGGATAGGGATAGGGATAGGGATAGAGATAGAGATAGGGATAGGGATAGGGATAGGGATAGGGATAGGGATAGGGATAGGGATAGGGATAGGGATAGGGATAGGGATAGGGATAGGGATAGGGATAGGGATAGGGATAGGGATAGGGATAGGGATAGGGATAGGGATAGGGATAGGGATAGGGATAGGGATAGGGATAGGGATAGGGATAGGGATAGGGATAGGGATAGGGATAGGGATAGGGATAGGGATAGGGATAGGGATAGGGATAGGGATAGGGATAGGGATAGGGATAGGGATAGGGATAGGGATAGGGATAGGGATAGGGATAGGGATAGGGATAGGGATAGGGATAGGGATAGGGATAGGGATAGGGATAGGGATAGGGATAGGGATAGGGATAGGGATAGGGATAGGGATAGGGATAGGGATAGGGATAGGGATAGGGATAGGGATAGGGATAGGGATAGGGATAGGGATAGGGATAGGGATAGGGATAGGGATAGGGATTTTTTTTTTTTTTTCAGACTTATCTCACTTCTTAACTAGGCGAACCTAGCCAGAATTTTCACCTGCCCCCGGGCTTCTGAATGCCAAAGGGGGACTAGGCTCTGCGGAATGCACGTATCTGCATGCTCGTGCTGTTTTAGTCCTGACCGAGGAATTGTCGGACAATCGCGCAGGTGCTAAGGATGACCGACTTTTGGATGCCGGCCAATTCCTTCTCGATGTTCAACACCTTTAGCGCTTCCAGAAGTGTCTTCGGGATAATTCCAGTTCCAGAGAGAACGACTGGAACAATTCTTGGGACCTCCCTTAGCCCCCACAGTTCCTTGAGCTCCACGGCCAATGGTCGGTACTTGCAGATTTTGCGACCGTGGGTCTCCTCCAGATTCTGGTTCAGTGGAATAGCGACATCGATGATGGTGACTTTGCGGTCGCTCTTGTCGTAAACCATTATATCTGGGCGGTTGTGGTGGATCGAGAGGTCGGTCAGAACAGTGCGATCCCAGTACAGCTTGAAACGGTCATTTTCCAGGACAGGTGCAGGCAGGTACCGGTAGTTTGGTACGTTGTCTTTCAGCAGAGCACATTGGAGCGCCAGTTGTCGATGAACAATACGGGCCACGTTGTTGTGGCGCTCGGTGTAGGCTGCGTTGGCCAAAACGGGACAGCCTCCCATAATGTGCTCTATGTTTTCACCTGGTTGATGGCACATCCGGCAAATGTCATCAACGTCTTGATGCCAGACGTACCGCCTGCAGTTTCTCGTCGGCATTATCCTGTCCTGGATGGCTATCATGTCGGTTTCTACTACTGAAGAGAGTTCACCACGCGTTAGCCACAGATTAGATGCGGCCTTGTCGACGTGTGGCCGGTCCAGTTGATGGGGGTGGGCACCATGCACTGCCTTCTGCTTCCAAGCTGCAATCTTCTCCTCCTCTGTCTGCAGATTGCAGTTGAGTTGGTACTCCGCTTGCGCCAAGTGCAGAGCGCTGTATCCTCTGTCGGCGGCGCAGACAGCCCGGTATAGCACGTTTTGGTTGGCGCGTTCTGCGAAGTACTCGCGCAGTTGTCGTACCTGGGCAACACACAGTGCAGAAATGTCGACGATTCCAAGTCCCCCTTCTTTGCGTGGTAGTGAAACTCTCTCCAGTGCCGATTGAGGATGGTGCATTCCGGCCTCTTTGAATGCTTTCCTCATCCTCCTCTCAAGGTCCTCTAGGTCAGTTTTGCTCCATTTGACTACACCAAAACTGAAGGTCAGCAGGGGAACCGCGAATGTGTTGATCGCGCGTACCTTGTTCCCCGCGTTGAGGAAAGTCCTCAGGACACAGTTCACTCGACTCAAGAACTTGTCTCGCAGCTCCGTCTTGATGTCGGAGTGGCGAATCCCGGTGAGCTGTCGGAATCCAAGATATTTATAGGATTCGCCACGAACCATGTCTCTTATAAACTCGCCGTCATAGACCTCGTAGCCTCCGGATTCGGTAAGTTGTCCTTTCAGCAGGTGGACACAGCGACACTTGTCGAGGCCGAACTCCATACAGATGTCCCTGCTTATGTCTTCGACAACCCGGATAGCTACACCTAGACGCTGACGTGAATCAGCGTAGACCTTGAGATCGTCCATGTAAAAGGTATGGGTCACTTCTTCGTGGGCGCCGTCGCCATACCTTATTTTATAGCCATGACCGTTTCTATTGAGCGTCCTACTGAGGGGGTTCAGTGCCAGACAAAACCAAAGCGGGCTGAAAGAGTCGCCTTGGAATATCCCCCTCTTTATCTGCAGCGTTCTAGACTGCAACACATTTTCCCCATCACTAAGGTGCAGAGACGTGCTCCACTGCCTCATCGCATGCTGCAGGAACCTAACGACGACGGGATCAATTTTGTAGAGCTCCAATACCCGGACGAGAAACGAGTGAGGTATGGAGTCATAAGCCTTCCTGTAATCGATATAGGCCATGCTTAGGTTCCGCTGGTTATAAACCGCCTGGCCGACTATGGCTGCGTCGATGATGGCCTGGTCTTTGCAGCCATGCGTATTTTTTCTGCATCCTTTCTGCTCTTCTGCGATGATATGGTGTTGTTCGCAGTGGGCAGAAACTTTGGCGGTTATGATGCTGCTTAATATCTTGTACAGACTCGATAGGCACGTTATCGGCCTGTACTTTGATGGGTTCAATGTGTTGCTGTCTTTCGGGAGGAGGAATGTGACGCCACGAGTGGCGAATTCAGGGAGGTTGTGTGGGTCACGTAGCACCTTGTTGAAGCACTCAGCTATCTTTTGATGTGCGACGGTCAGCTTCTTGTGCCAGAAGTTCTGAACACCATCGGGGCCCGGTGCTGCCCAGTTCCTCAGGTACCGCGAGGCTTCGCGGACATCGTTCTCTTCGACGATGATAGCTGGCATCTCTCCAATTTCACCACAACTCTCCTCCTCCCGTCTTAACCACATTTGCCCGTCGCGATGTTGTACTGGGGTCTCCCAAATACCAGCCCAGAAGTTCGTCACATCGCTAATATCTGGCAAACCTTCGCGGTAGTCGGGCTTCTCGTCGCTAATGTGGTCGTAGAACGCTTTTTCGTTATCTCTGAACATCCGATTTTGTTCCTGGCGCTTTGCAGAGTCAGAGTAACGTTTCAGTCGTTTAGTTAGGACGCTCAATTGCTGTACCAGTGTGTCGAGTTTTTCCGTCAGCTGGTGAGCTCCCAGCTGGCGAAGTTCAGTAGGCCGCACGATCACAGCAACTTGGCGACATAATTTCGCCGATCTGCTGCCTCTTTTGTACGCCATCAGTCTTCCAATTGCGGCGCGCTTATTTAGGATCCGTTGCTCCAATCTCCTTCGCCATGGAGACTCACGCCTTTCACGGAGATGTTGGAGCAGTCCGCCTCTTGGCCTAATACGGTATCCTAAACTTTTGGCGGTCGCCACAGCAGCACAGTAAACTTTCAGTTGCAGCTCCTCCATGTTCTCAGCATCAACCAAGTGCAGCGGAAGAACGTGCTCGTTCATGAGCTTTACTGCACTTGTCAGCCTGCGGGAATGCTGCAACTTCGGGATCCTGGGGCGCGACAATGGGTCTGTGTCGCGGAACTGTGAGATCGCCTCGTCGTAGTGGAAGACCAGATCGCGTAGTAGTTGTTGATCTGGCTGTGGGTCTTCCGGCTCAGGGGGTTGTAGTACTGTGGCCTCCACTGGTGCTGATTCGCGTGCCCCACTCGCGAATGAATTGCTCAGCCGTACTGAACTTCGTCTCGACACATCGCTTGCTCTGTTGTTCCTGGAGCTTATTTCTCTCTGCACCTGCTGCTTGATCTCGTCGATTTGCGTTTGGGAGAGCATGTTGTTGCGTACTATCGCTCTACGCCTCGCGTTCATCGCGTTCTGATCAAGCCTCCCGACGAACTCTGGATACGCTTCCTCGAACATTGTTAGTATTCGAGGGCGACCGCTCATGTCCGTCTCCAAAGCAGTGCAGATGTAATAGGCGCGGATCACGAATTCATTCATTTCGTGTGTCCACATGATCCGGCGCCTAGTGGTACCCACAAGTGTGGACGACTGTCGTCTGGCAGTCGCAACACGTCTCGTAGGCGCAGCGTTTCTTGGGTGATGTCGATGGCTGCTGTTTCCGTGTGGCGGTAGCTCTTCGGGTTGAACCCGGCTGGTGGCCCGCTCTTGCACATCGCCCTCCAGCCGCTGGCCGCTCGCTCTTACGCCCGTTCCAGGACCAGCTCCAGTTCGGGGACCCTCCTCGGGTGATCGCATTCTAATTACTCTTCGTGAACGTAGCTCCATTTTCTGGGTGTATCTCCTTTGCCCGGGAGACAGCGGGTTGGCAAGGCCTCCATGACCCGGGAGGCCTTCCCCGGGAGAGATATAGCGCTCTGACTCGCTCGCACCCCCTCACTTAGCCACTTTCGACACCCGTTCTCGGAGCCAAGACCAGGTGTGTGTTTCCAGTTCACGCCCGATCTAAAAATGTCGTCATATGATCTTCGTGGAGGCGTGAGATAGGAACATTTGAGACCAACAGGCAGGCTCCTACCCTATGTTGATCCCCATTTGAGAACCATTCTTTTTTTTTTTTTTTTTTTTTTTATAGAGGTGAGGAACGCTCTTCCAGCCTTATCTGGGAAGGGATAACCCAAACGTCGAGTGGGGATCGCACCCACAAAAACCAAGCCCTCTACTCGTAGGCTCATTCCCCCCGGGACCACATCTAGGCGACTACTTCAGGGGGCGGCTGTGCTCATGCACTTCACGAGTTTTCAACGCTAACTAGCGTTGATCCTTCCCTTTTTCTCTATACATCTCATTTACGTTTCCGTTGTACTCCGCCACGCACATCTGCTGCACAGGCTTCCTTTTACCCGTCGAGACGTGTACCGATTAGGAATTGCCCTCCAACTTGACGCGCAACCCGTCACAGTCACCCTCGCGGGGTTTCTCACCTGTCGAGATGTGAACCGATTAGGAAGCGCCCTCCATCTTGACGCGCGCCCCGTCACAGCCACCCTCGCAGGATTTCTCTTCCCAACGGAGCGCCGATTAGGCAGTGCCCTCCAACATAACGCGCACTCCGTCACAGCAACTCTCGTGGGGTACCCGCCGATTTGATGATGCTCTCCTAGGCTCTCGCTCCGCCGAAACGATCCTCGCAATGTTCCTCTCTCCATCCACCAACAGGCATTGCCAGCATTTTCATGACCCTGCTCTCCAGATTCCGCTTACCCGTCGAGACGTGTACCGATTAGGAATTGCCCTCCAGCTTGACGCGCAATCCGTCACAGTCACCCTCGCGGGGTTTCTCACCTGTCGAGACGTGAACCGATTAGGAAGCGCCCTCCAACTTGACGCGCGCCCCGTCACAGCCACCCTCGCAGGATTTCTCTTCCCAACGGAGCGCCGATTAGGCAGTGCCCTCCAACATAACGCGCACTCCGTCACAACGACTCTCGTGGGGTACTACACTTTGCAATAGCCCTCGCATTTGTTCCTCTTCTATGGTCAGGGGTTATTACTACGCTGGTCGGCCCTCCACTTCCGCTGTAGCTCGGACATGATGTGTATGATTACACTGTTCACAGCGTTCCAGGTGCCCTCATCGCGACACATTTTCTCTACTATGTTCCCGGCATGAAGGGCAGGCAGCCCCTCGCGTCTTGCGGTGAACCTGGGACACACAAATACCACGTGTTCTGGTGTTTCCTCCACATCTTCACACTCCGGACAGAGTGGCGACGTTGCGTGCCCGAACCGGTGCAAATATTGCCTGAAGCAGCCATGTCCAGACAGGAACTGTGTCAGATGAAAATTCACCTCCCCGTGCTTCCTGTTCAGCCAGGTCGATAGTACCGGTATGAGCCCATACGTCCACCTGCCTTTCTCCGCCGTGTCCCATTCCTGCTGCCACTTCAAGAGTGATTCTACTCTCGCTGTTTTCCGGATACCCCTGATTTCCTTTCGTCTGTAGCACTCTCTGTCTTCCGCCAGAGTGATGCCAATAGGGATCATGCCGGCGATAACGCAGACTGCCTCCAACGAGATCGTCCTATACGCGCTCGCAACTCGCATCGCCATGAGCCGAAACGTACGGTCCAGTTTTCTACGATTCCGGTGGGTTTCGAGAGCCGCAGACCAGGCTGGTGCTCCGTACCGCAGTATGGACGAGGATACAGCAGCCAGGAGACGCCTTTTGCTACTGCAAGGTCCTGCGTTATTCGGCATTATTCTCGCTATCGCGCTAATGGACTTCTCTGCTTTCTCGCAGACGTAGTCGACGTGGTTGTTGAAATTCAGCCGGTCGTCGATCATAACTCCCAAATATTTCAACCTACGCTTAGAAGGTATCACGTGTTCCCCGACTGTAATTTCCGCTCGCTGCACGGCTTTGCAGTTACTCACCAACAATACTTCCGTTTTATTATGAGCAATCTGCAGTTTCGCTGCTTGCATCCAGTTTTCTACTGAGACGATGGACTCGATTGCAAGCATCTTCACCTCTTCGAGTGTCTCGCCTGCCACTGTGAGAGCGATATCATCCGCGAAGCCCACGATCTCCACGCCTTTGGGAAGCTTCAGATTCAGTACACCGTTATACATTACGTTCCAGAGCGTTGGGCCCAGGATAGAGCCTTGTGGTACGCCGGCCGTTATATTCAACGTTGTCCGCCCCATGCTCGTCTCGTAGACTAGGACGCGGTTCTGAAAGTAGCTTCCTAGAATTCTGCACAGGTACCCAGGAACCTTCATACGGTGTAGGGACTCGGCAATGGCTTCCCAGCTAGCGCTGTTGAAAGCATTCCTCACGTCGATCGTTACTATAGCACAATGTCGGTCGCCCCTCCGCTTTTGCTGTGATGCCTTCTCTGCTTTTTCAACCACTGTCCGGATAGCATCAACGGTGGACCTGCCTTTCCGGAATCCAAACTGCATCTTTGACAGACCATGGTCACTCTCCGTACATTTCGTCAGTCTGTTGAGGATAATCCTTTCCAAGAGTTTCCCGAGCGTATCCAGCAGGCATATAGGCCTATAGGATGTTGGTACCCCCGGGGGCTTTCCTGGTTTTGGCAGCAACACTAACTTTTGGATCTTCCATTTCTTAGGAAAGTGACCATCATCCAGACATTTCTGTAGCACTATCCTGAAGATGTCCGGGAACGCCTGAATCGCCGTTTTCAAGGCCGCGTTGGGGATTCCGTCGGGGCCGGGCGCTTTCTTTACCTGCAGTCTCTTCGCCACTGCTACCAGTTCTTCATTGGAAACTTGAGAACGTTCGGTAGCTATTTCGGCGTACGGTGTCGGTGGCCATATCGTAGGATCATGCATCGGAAATAAACCCTCCACAATGACCTTCAGCTTCTCGGGACACGATTCGACGGGCGTCACAGGTCCTCTGATCTTCGCCATCACGACTCGATACGCGTTGCCCCATGGGTTGGCATCTGCCTCTCGGCACAGCTCCTTAAAACAGTTCGCTTTGCTCATTGTAATTTCCCGTTTCAAGGCGGCTCTAGCTGCTCGGTACACCGTATTACGTTCCTCTCTATCAGCACTGTTTCGTGCTCTCTGAGCGCGTCTTCTGGCTCGAAGACAGCTAGCGCGAAGGTTGCGGAGAGAGTCGTTCCACCAGTAAGCTGGGCGTCTTCCATTTTTTGGTGCAACTTTCCTCGGCATGGTAGTGTCGCATGCTCTCACCAGTAGATCTGTCAACTTTTCTGCGTTCCAATCTGAAACTCCGCTATCTAGACGAAGTGCTTCGACGAAAAGGTCCTTATCGAAAGCATTCGTCTTCCACTTCCGCTCACAGCTTGTTGTCCTCCGAACTCTCACGTGGTTTCGTTGACCGATTCTGTACCGGATCGCCTGGTGATCACTGTGCGTATACGACTCGCACACTTTCCACTCCGTACTCGCCAACAGCGACGGACTGCAAAAAGTAACGTCGATGATGGATTCGCGCCCATCTTTCCGGAAAGTGCTGGTGGTACCTTCGTTCAGTAACGTTACTTCCAGCTTTGCTAGAGCTTCCAGTAGACTGTACCCTCTGATGTTGGTGCATCTACTTCCCCACTCCACCGCCCAGGCGTTGAAGTCGCCTCCAATGACGATCGGTGTTCTACCAATTAGTTCCTCGGTCATTGCGTCTAGCATCTGGTGAAATTGATCAGTTGTCCATCTCGGGGGTGCGTAGCAACTACACATGAAGATTCCATTAATTTTGGCGATTACGAAACCTTCATGTGAACCTCCAACCACTTCCTGGATAGGATATCTGCCCATCACCTGTATTGCAGCAATCCCTAAACTATCCGTCGCCCAGCTGCCGTTATCACGGGGTACTCGGTACGGCTCCGCTATGATTGCAACGTCGCATTTTGTCTCTGTTGTCGACTGCCACAACAGTTGCTGAGCTGTGTTGCAATGGTTCAGATTGATCTGAATTATCTCCGTTACTGCGATTCTGCTAACGCCTTCTTATACGAGGGACACTTGAAGCTTCCTGTCGCATGGTCGCTGCCGTTCTCTGGTTTGCAGAGCAGGCATTTCGGTTGCTTCGTGCAGTCTCTCGCAACGTGCCCTTTCTCACCGCATCTCCTGCACAGTTCAGACCTGTCGGGGCCTGTGCAGCTTCTTGCCTGATGTCCAAAGCCCATGCACTGGAAGCATCGCTCCATCCGCTTGGTCACCCGGGGCACCATCTTCAGCGAGCAAACCGACCAGCCAACTTTTATTTTGGTCGTTTCTACCATATTATTGGCTGCGACTGTTGAGAGCCGTATCGACGCCGTCTGCGTACCACCATACGCCTTCCTCATACGGATCGTCATTGGTGTATTGTCCAGCTTACACTGTTCTATCAACTCGCGCCTTAGCTCCTCGTCTGTCGTGATTTCGTCCAGATTTCTGCATTCGACCACTGATTCCTGGGAAAGAGCCCTCACCTTCACTTCCTCACCGAGCGACTTCGCAACCAGTTCCTTGAAGGCTGAACTTTTGACCGCCGGATCCCTCTTGAGCTCGAAGAGCATCTCTCCTTTCTGGGTACGCCTGGTTTTCACCACCTTCTCTCCCAGTTCTTTCAACTCCGGATCGTCCCTCACTTTCCGTAGGAGTGATGCATAAGTCACTCCTTCCTTCACCTCGACGATCAGGGCCTCTCCCTTACTACGCTCGCGTCGGGGCCTAGGTTTTTTTGTCTCCTGCACCCCTTTCTTCTTTTCTTCTTTCTTCTTTCGTTTCTCCGTCTGTTTTTCGACAGTGCGCCATCCACTGCCTTCACCTTCCTTTTTGTTTCCCAGGTTATCATTTTTAACCTTCTTCAGGTCTTCTTCATCCCCTGGGGTATCCCTCTTCCTTTTGTCCGATCGTGGATTTCGTGGCGTCTTCGGCGTCTCCTGTATCTCGACGGACATCTTCACCCTTGCTTCAGCGAGTGCTTTTTCGACAACCTCTGCTCGCGTGATCATCTCCTTCTGTTCACGGTCAGCAGCCGTAACGGCCGATTTGATGCTTGTGACTAAATGTTTTATCTTAGTATGGACATTGTTTTTGTCCTTAATGAACTCGTAGAGTTCATTCACTTTTTTCTTGACCTCCATCAAGCTTGACCTCCCGACCTGCAGCCCTTCTAAAGAAGTGGTGGTGTTGGCTTTATGCGTTAGCACTTGTATCAGGCTACTCTCTCCTTGTTGTGGATCCTGTTGGTGTCCTGTAGGATTCGCTATGGCTGTCTGGTTGCGAATTGGTGATCTCTGGAGCTTACCGCTCCTTGCGAACACGCTCGCCTCTCCTGTTGGTGTGTCTTCATTCCCGTCGTTTCGTCTGTTGAATTGTTCGAAGGTATTCATGTCTGTTGGGTCCCAACTTCGGGCCGCTATCTCCGCTCGTTGTACATAGTCGCTATCAGTGATCCCATGGTTGTCTATGCAAGCAGTGAGGCCATGCAGGGGTTGACACGGTCCTTCATGAGGACCGTGTTCAGAGCCAGATCAGCGCAAGTCAGGAATGTGACATCTGACGCCTAGTACCTAGTGCCTGAGCCTAGACGAGCATCGAACGTACCCGAAGACTTGCCAAGTTATTACCGGGACGGGGGCAATCGCACTATTAGCCCACACGCCGTTTCAGGAAGGTGTCACTCTTCCTTACTCAGGGAACAGGATAGTTCGACTGTCAGCCTTCAGCGTCGTGTTGAAATCGTTTCCGTAACGTGTCCATTTTCCATGTCGTAACCAGTATGTCGTAATCAGGATCTTACTGGCGTCGATCCTGATGTGCTTGGCACTCCTTGTACACGGTATTTCCCCCGTGCAATCTCCAATAGGCTTTACCGCGCCCTTACTCGCGTTGTCACCCGATAAGTCGCCTCATACGACAGGGACAGGGACCAAGACCCGAAGTGCTATTCTAGGCCGGCAACTCCACGGCTAATAGGGATAGGGATAGGGATAGGGATAGGGATAGGGATAGGGATAGGGATAGGGATAGGGATAGGGATAGGGATAGGGATAGGGATAGGGATAGGGATAGGGATAGGGATAGGGATAGGGATAGGGATAGGGATAGGGATAGGGATAGGGATAGGGATAGGGATAGGGATAGGGATAGGGATAGGGATAGGGATAGGGATAGGGATAGGGATAGGATAGGGATAGGGATAGGGATAGGGATAGGGATAGGGATAGGGATAGGGATAGGGATAGGGATAGGGATAGGGATAGGGATAGGGATAGGGATAGGGATAGGGATAGGGATAGGGATAGGGATAGGGATAGGGATAGGGATAGGGATAGGGATAGGGATAGGGAGTAGTTAAAGTTATTACAGGTTTCAGAAGAGCAACGATTCCAAGCAAAATAAAAATCTACGGAATAGCCAGGAAAAGTTTTTGTGAACCCGAATGTTTGAGCTGTTGGGGTAACTAATAAACAATCGCATTTTCAGCAAAGTAAAAGACTTAGGATGATCTGAATCCATCTTAAGCACATTTCAAATTCAATGAGAAATACTCAAAATCTATTACAACTAGCCACGAGAACTCAGAAAGAGATTTGTCATTTGTTTTAAATTATTGATCTGTTTCATGTCAAACCAATGTTTCAATTTCAGTAGTGAAGATCACCAACATCATCAATGCATAAAAAGATCCTGGCTTCAATTCTTCAACAGCGTAAACCAAAATCAAGGATACTTGTAAAATAATACAATTAATTAAATTATTTTTTTATGTTAAGGTTCGATCTTATTTGTGTCGATAACTGTTGAAGCATAGAAATATTGAAGGAAGATCATTACAGTTAAAAAGGTTAAATTATAATTCATAGAAATGCACACACGCAAGTCGACTCCAAGTTGAATGTAGTATTTTAAATGAAGTGAAAATCTTCAGTTCTGATCCCCTAGAATGAAGCAAATCAATCGCGTTTATATTACACCTTACATCATTCAAGAGCGTTTTGGGAAGCTAAAAAATGCATCTCGACCGTAGATGACTACGTACGATCCTTATCAGCCTCGCGAGAGAGACTGAGGTTCGTCAAATGGATTACGTCGAATGGAATGGTGTTGCATTCAGAGTCGCACAACATGCGCAGACTCAACGAAACTAGTTATAGGAGCCGTTAATGCTACCAGAGAGAGTTGAAGAGTTAGTTGAAGCCGGTCCATACAAGTGACAATACGTAAAAAATCGCTTGGGGTATCTGTGATGGGCGATCCGGGATGATGTTTGCGGGAAAGGTGCCGATTTCTGTATACATGTTTTTTATCGAATGGCACCGCAATCACGCAACTTTACGCAATTGTCCTTCGGATGAAATTTTGAGGGGAGAAATTAATGATTGTCTGTCGCTCGCGTATAACATACACTATATATATATTTTTTTTGTATCAAACATCACATCAAATAATGATTATTATGTTTAATTTTCAATCAAATTGTATTTGCTTCTCGACTATAATTTTACAACAGATTTTTGGCAGTTGAATTCGCTGTCTCAACCGCTGACTTTATTTTCACCATGCACCGCTAATCCATCTAAAACCAAAAATCTGCTGAGATTTGATACTAACGATTATATCATTCGACCAAGTTTAAACGAACGAACGATCAACAAACAAGGGAAATTCAACGTGTATACTAAATCCGAATCTGAATCATTCTATTCCGTATAATCCTACTTATTGGGCAGATTCACCCCGGCGTGTGCTGTATCTTAGATAATGCATTGGATTACGGGATTCCGCCATCGAATTTAGTGTGGAGGGATATGATGTAGAATCAGCGCACAGATTCTTGGCAGATGATGGCAGGCATATGGGGAGAGACATGAGAACGTTTTGTATTCCAATTACTGATCCCCAGTTTTCACAGGATTATATACCACAAAAGTTTCCCAATAGCCACCCCGAAATGTCGGCAGTGTGACAGTGTGTATTGCGGTAAGCATCCCTAATTTTTTTTGCTCACAAGGAACTTTGCCACTGTTCTTATCGGTGACGCCCTCTACTGTTAAATGTTGTGAGTGGTAAGAAGGATTCAACAAAGAAAGTTTTACAGGGCGAGCATAGTGCCTGATTTTAAGTTCCTATGTTGTGATTCATTGAATTTCGATGGTTTATAAATGTGTAAATCGTTAGGATTCGACTTGGTTCTGTAAAATTTGAGGTAATGTTACCGATATAAGCAGCCTGATCACTTGAACTTATTTATTTAATAAGCTGTAGAGACATTTCCTACCATTACTGCTGTCTAGCGCGCGAATCACACGAGTTATTATGTCAGTTAAACGTTTCAGGCAAAAACCAATTAGCTTGCCGGCAACAGCACGCTTTCCATATAATCCACACCACAGTTGAAGTTGAAGATGACTGAGCCAGTAATAGCCACCTGTTGGCACAGTGGATGTGGGTGTTGACACAATGATTGACATTATAACTGACGGTCTATGCTGTTTGTTTCGACGTGTTTGTGTCACCAGTCACTTGTTCGTAATGTGTACGTCCTCTTGTAAGCCTAAATCTATTTCGATACACCTCGATGCCAATTTTACCCGACAGTTTATTCGACGAAAGAAATTGAAACGAATAATTAATTAACTTGATGCCCATGAGATTAAATAAATTATGCTGTGATGGCGGAGGAATTAACTTCAGTCAGCGCTCAAACTTCCCATTTCGTTTTCTCTTTTGATATATTGGTAGATTCAAAAGTAAGTTGGAGTGAAGCCAAACTCAGCAACCGTTAAAATTGCCAGAAAAAATCGCTCATGTGCCGAACAAAAAAGAAAGCAAAAAAAAGTAAGAATATTAAGTAGGTTGAAAAGTTTGGTAAACAGAAATAAGGAAACTTATTTACATCTTAGAAAATGGTTCTGTTTGTGTACATGTTGCATTCCATAACATAAACTACGAGACTGAATTTAAACTACATCACGGAAAAAACAATGTAGAAAATCAACCATTGGGTATTTTCACTAGAAAATTTGAGCAGAAGTTGTTCAGAGTGTATTGTTCATACTGTATTTTTATCGCTGTCAGTTTTTCGAAAATTGAAAAAAATTGAGTCACCGGAAAAGCATAGTCGCGAATTAGTTTTGCGCAAGCACTTGGAAAATCCTCAACTCTCTCAATGGTACATCGGAAACAACTCGGGATCGTGCAGTCAACGGCGAGTCGTATGATTAAACGTTACTACGAAACTCTGAGAATCGAACGGAAGGAGAAATGCGGTCAGAATGGATGTTCTATTAGTGATCAGGATCACAAGCGTGTCGTGAAAGCGTTTAAGCGGAATCCCAATGCTTTGGTCAGGGATTTGGCCAAAAAAGTTTAATCTGTCCAAATCATTCGTTCAGAGAGCCAAGGGCCGGGAGGGACAGCATACGTACAAAGTACAGAGGGTTTCGAATCATGACCAACGGAAAAATACGGTGGGAATGTCACGGGCCCGGAAATTGTACACCTGACAAAGCCATTGATCATCATGGATGTTGAGACTTACGTCAAGGCGGATTTCCGGCAGTTCCGGGGCTGCTGTTCTTCACCGCCCAGCAAAAGTTTGATATTCCGGAAGAAGTAAAGAAGCAAAAACTTTCAAAGTTTGCCAAGAAATACAAGACTTGGCAAGCGATCTGCTCATGTGGCAAACGGAGTGTGCCGTTCGTGACTACCGGTGGTAAACGGGCAGATCTACCTCACGGAGTGTCTACAGAAGCGTCTGCTTCCTCTGTTGAAGCAACACGAGGGCCCTACGATCTTCTGGCCGAATCTAGCTTCATGCAACTAGTCAAGGGCTTTTAATACTAAATATGCTTTCAACTTGAAAGTTCATTCGCCTTATGTATCTGTAATGACGAATTTCCCAAGCTCCTCAGTTTAGAAGTACGTGTTAGGGAAACATATTCCAGTGGGCACAAAGGCAAGCGAGTACAAAAGTACTAAGGAGATCCGATTGCTCTTCGTCATAAACCTCCACTAAATTCTGAAGCAACTATAGCAACAACTCGGTTCCGATCTTGTGGTGGCCTATGCAGACGACATATCTGTGATAGTCACCAATCCAAGTACAATTGAGAGCATCAATGATATTTTTCTTGATTTCGAACACGCTGCCGGAGGAAAACTCAACAGGCTAAAAACTGTTGCAATTAACGTCGGGCTAATAGATGGGGATCCATTAAACGTTCCGTGGCTGCTCACAGCAAAAAAGGTGAAAATCCTGAACGTGTTTTTCGCCAACTTGATCCGGGAAATAGTTAACATGAATTAGAGCGATCTTGTAACGAAATTTACGAGGCAGATGTAGTTACACTCGTTGAGAAATCTCAATTTACAGCCAAAAGTTATTACTCTGAACACCTTCAATACTGTGGCGCGGAATGCCGTCGCGAGTTCCAATGGAGCAACTGGCGCGTGACACAGAAGCTGGTGGATTTAAACTACAGCTACCAGCCTTAAAATGCAAGGCGCTATTATTGAACCGTCACATGCAGGCAAGTGGTTCCCTTCCTTATTATCAATCCCTTCTGAACCAAGCTATTCATCTCCCCGCAGACCTTCCCTGCCTTAAGATCCTTTCTCAATAAATCCCCCGTCTCTCCGTATCTGAAGCATATATTGTAGACAATGCTTATCGTCACGTTGTGGTTTAGCGCCATTAAAATTCTTACCGATTACACCTTGGATCGATTTAGAAACAACAAAAAGATTGGATGGATGAATATTTCCTTCGGTTGCTTTTGACAGTAAAGTTTACAAATTCCCGTCAAAAGGATCAGCCCATCTGGGGGAAGCGCGAGTGGTGCGAACACCATTTATAATTTGTGTTGGCCTTCTGGAACCGGAGCTACTGGCAACCATGATGCAGACTGGCTATACCGAGGTACACCCAGGTGAAAAATTAGAATTATCAGTAGAAAAAAAAGGGTGGGTTATATCTATGATATAACCGCAAGGTTGACGTGGAACTACCTTAGCTTAGCAATCATTCGTTTGTATTGATTAAATTCTTGATTGAATGAAACAGTTTCCAAATTCAATTGAGTTCAATATATTTGCTCTGTGAGTGAAAAAAATGAACAAATGCCATGTAAAGTCAATTAATTTATTGTGATTGATTGTTCTTCGTTACAAGTAAATTTAATGACGGACCTTTTACGTTTGGTATGATGACTAGAACAAAATATATGTACGGAAGAATTATCAAACGTTTGATGAACCAGCCTAAGGCTGAAAATCTTTCCAATAAAGACAAAAAAAAATTATCAACCGATTATTTTATTTTACATTTCCCTCTGAAGTTTACATCCCAAAAGTGTACATACTTCTCGAATCTCGAATTTGCTTGAAACTGGGAAGTTCATTCGCTTCTAGTGTCTGCACGATTTTCCCAGGTTCCTAAGTTTAGAAGATCATGTTAGGACAGACATATTCCACTCTGCACAAAGGCAAGCGAGGATAAAAGTACTCGCAGTTTGCATTTATTTGCAGAGCCGATTTCCCCAGAAACCTCGGTTTTGAAGTCTGTGTTAGGGAAACACATTCCAGTCGGAACAAAAATACCCCCGACTTGCATGAATTTGAAATACCGATTTCTCCAGGCACCTTGGTTTAGAAATCTCTATTAGGGAACACATTTCGGTGGGAACAAAAGCTCCCCCTACTTTCGTGTCTTCTTCTTCTTTTTTTTGGCTTTAAGAGGTTTTAAACTTTTTAGTTCATTCGCCTCTAGGCTCTTTCGTGTGTTTGCAATGCCGATTTCGCTGCTTGGTTTTAAAGTCTGTGTTAGGGAACATTTTTCGATGAGAACAAAAGTCCCCCTACTTTCATGTATTTGCAATGCCGATTTCCCCAAGGCTGCTTGGTTTTGATGACTGTGTTAGGAAAGCCGTAAATCGGGCCAATCAAAACGATGCAGTTAGGGCGTTTAGATAACGCCTAATATTTTACAGTTATTCAATTGTTTATCTAATGAAAAACAACATTTTGTTAGTTGCGATAGATGCGTAGAAATATTCCCTATCAATTGATGCAAACATCTCTCATATCCAGTACAAAATGTTCGAGCTATAAGCATTCGAAATCTTTCATTTTTTCCTGCATGTTCTGTGTTTAGGTTTTCATTTTACCCTCCATATATTCCGGTTAGACGTAGTCCCACGTCAAAACAGCAGGCGTCGGGGGACAACAATAGCGAGGACGCAAACTGCGAGAGACAGTAACAGCAATCACTTGTGGAAAATATCTGAGAAGTTTAGAAATTCTCTTTAGCCATAGTTTACACCTGATCTAATGGTTCCCTATGTGAAGGAAAGGTTTTTCTCACTTACCGAAAAACAAGGGAAGTACCTCCTGAAAAACTCTACCCGATGGCAGGGGCAGTGGGGGAAGCGGCTTCAGGCAGTGGCAAAACACCACCACGTAATAGGTAGGGTCCGAGAGGAGCAGCAGAAATACCTGGATAAGGTGCCATCACGGTAAACTGTCACCGCCGACAGCGAAGCCACAAGCAGCCGCTACAGTGGTTGGAAGACAGTGAAGTGAAAAATTCTCTTTCCTCACCTTCTGTCCAGATATGGGCTGAAGAAAATGCTGACGCCAGCAAGCGCGTCACCATCAGGAAAGCGATGCAGAAAATCGGATGAAAAACAGCGGGAAAAGCAAGGGGCAGTGAGAGCTGTTGTCGTAATGGCACCTGGGATATGTGAGTGGTATCCACCTTTCCTGGTCTCGCACGTACTGTTACCGAAAAAACAAATTATATTTAGGACCGGTTTTAAGCTTTGGAAAAAGCTTGCATCCATTTATGACGGGAAAGTATTGAACCGGACCAACATCTAAAGGGATACGGATGAGCGCAGACCAGCACGGTTCGAGCGGGCCTTTCCCTCAACTTTTCCTCATTTGCCAGACATTGCTGCTTGTGTTGTCTTGCTGATGCGATGCGATGTGATGCGATGCGATGTGATACGTTGCGATACATCCATACTGGTGTACAGTTTCGACGACAAAGAGAGACTGAGTTGGCTAGTTCTGTTCATTTCTCCGTATTTAAGAGGCTTTAAACTTTTCAGTTCATTCGCCATTAAAAGTTGGCTAGAGTATCGCGAACATTTATATGGTATGTTCGTTTTCTTATTTATTCTTATTTCCCACGGTGGTTGTCACAATTGTTCCTGCAGTGATATTGATTTATTTTCTTATTTCTTTTTCGTTTTTTGTTGAGAAGGCCTAATGGATTCGAATTGTAATTCGCTACTGCTTTAGTGGCTCCGATTGGTCGGTATAATTTGAGGAGTACAAATTGGGTCAAGCAAAACGAGGGTAAACCGTGTTAAGATATTGCTATTTTACAATCATTCAATTGTTTATCATAAAAATGATACAAAATTATTTTTGTGATAGATGCGTAGAAATATTCCGTTTAGACGAAGTGCCAGGTCAAAAAACGTGTAAAATGAGAATTTGTGAAATGATTGCATACCTTTATGAAATTTCTCATGCTTCTCCATACATTCTAGTATATGATGTATGTTCAAAAAGTGTCGCGACTTTAGAATTTACGCGGGTTGCGTATATCCGGTTTTTCAGTGATTTTTGTTGGTACTCATGTATCTCATTCTTGACAATTTTGAACTCATTTTAGATGTTCAGTTAGCTTTTGACGGCTGCTTTGATGGCAATAGGTAACGGTACTCTGTATAAACAAAATATTTTTAGTGTGGAAAAAAGAGGATCCCTTTCAAGGGAAATCAATTCCGACCGCAAAGGGTTAAGAGCCGACCAAACTATTGGCCGACAAAAAATCAGTCAAAAATCAGTCGGCAAGAGCTCTTAGAATTTGGTTTAGATTTAATTGCGTTCCATTTTGAGGTGATTTTCATTATTTTAGATCTGTCACCATCCATTATATTGCATTTTAATTTCATTTGTATTCAAGAACGACTCTGCAGTAATAGATACGTACATGTCATCAATTATTTGGATAAGGAATCAAATGAAACTAAATGACAACATCTTACTTCTTGGCGATTTTAATCTACCTGGTATTAGCTGGATTCGAAGCACATCCAATTACCTATATCCTAATTCCTCGTGCTCCTCTATGAACCGTATGATAGAAAGTCTACTGGACGGATACAGTACTGCTGATTTGTACCAAATGAACGGAATCTTGAATCACAACAATCGTATTCTCGATCTATGCTTCGTTAATTCAGAGATGGTCCACAATGCGACTGTAATATCAGCTCCCTCCGCTTTAGTGAAAATGTGTCGCCACCATCCTCCGCTTCTGGTATCATTACTTGAATCGTCACCGCCCGTTTTTGCCAACACCATCGAATCAACTCATTACAACTATCGTAAATAGGGGGTCTCCGTAGCCACATTGGTTGCGCGTTCGCTTAGTAAGCGATCGATCGTGAGTTCAAAACTCAGGGCCCTCATTGACCATCTTTGTGTTGTTACAGAATAACTACGTCCTCGCAACAATCATCAGCGATGGAGATCGATCCACGGTCGAAATAAGATCGATTCATCCATACAACTGCTCTGCTCTGCAAGAAAGATCGGGCTGCTGTTCTATAAATAACTCAACAATGATCAATCAACTGTCTCCGCTGTCCGGTCTAACTGGATAATGGAAGAACAGAACGAAAACTCTTTCGCCTATATGGCAACTGTGTAAATGTGTACCATATGCAATGGTATAGAAGGGAATACTCTAACGCCGAAAACATGGCAACTGTGTAATGTGCTAATTATAGATATGATAAACATGTGACATGTACACGATTGAAATTCGGCTCTGTTACAGCTAAAAAATACTAATGAGCCTAAAATAAACAAAAGGGATAAAAAAAACTATCGTAAATCGAATTTCCCACTGATGAATCGTTTCTTCTCAACCATTAACTGGAATGATATTCTGAATGGCCGCGATATTGAGGAAGCCGCATCATCCATGTCCCATGTGATCCTCTATGCAATTGATCAGTTTGTTCCTAAGAAAACAACCAAGGATCCTCTTCACCCACCTTGGACAAATTACCAATTGAAACGCCTTCGAAAAGAAAAACGATACACTTTGAAGAAATATTCGAAA
The DNA here is from genome assembly GCF_029784135.1 of Toxorhynchites rutilus septentrionalis. NCBI lineage: Eukaryota > Metazoa > Arthropoda > Insecta > Diptera > Culicidae > Toxorhynchites > Toxorhynchites rutilus. Next base: position 205,425,720 of record NC_073746.1, on the reverse strand, counting down.
TACCGTACTGATTTTTGGAGGAAACGTTATTCCGTCGCCAACAAAAACTACAAATGGTTAAATAACACCTTATTTAGAGCTAATTTAAATCGTATTTAATATAATCTACGACTCAGTCCGAAGGATTTCTGGAAGTACGTAGATGAACAGAGGAAAGAGTCTGGACTTCCTACTGTGATGACACGTAATAATGTGGAGGTTTCGAACAAGGATACCATTTGTTCACTGTTTAGGGAACAATTCAGCAGTGTTTTCGCAGCTATAAGAAATGTACCTTGCCTTCCGTCTGTTTGCACATTGGCTGCTATAAGTTCTAGCAGAGTACAAGAAGCCTGCCACGTTATCAAAAATTCTACAAATCCTGGACCAGATGGTATCCCTTCTATAGTGTACAAAAAGTGCTCCAGCAGTCTATCGTCGCCTCTGAGTCTCCTGTTCAGCCAATCACTGTCATGTGGAACTTTTCCAAAGGCATGGAAAAATTCTTTTGTTTTCCCGGTCTTCAAAAAAGGTTGCAAAAGAAATGTCAATAACTATAGAGGGATCGCTAGCCTTTGCTCGGTTTCCAAACTTTTTGAACTGATAGTTCTGGACTACATCTCCCATGCCTGCAGCAATTACATCGCTGATGAACAACATGGTTTCGTTCCCAAACGATCTACATCCACAAATCTAGTATTGTATACCTCATTCATCGCTCGCTCTCTACAGTCACGCCAACAAATTGATGCTGTGTATACAGATTTCTCAGCTGCATTTGACAAGATAAACCATGAAATTGCCGTAGCCAAACTACAACGTCTTGGATTTCATGGCAACTTTCTGAACTGGCTACGTACGTACCTGACCGATCATGTGATGTCAGTGAAAATCGGTGACACTGTATCTTCTCCATTTCGAGTTACATCTGGCGTACCTCAAGGAAGTCACCTTGGCCCTTAAATCTTTCTACTCTACCTCAACCATATTAATTTCTTACTGAAGTGCCACAAACTATCTTACGCAGATGATTTCAAACTATTTTGCACCGTTAATTGTCTTGATGACGCAGCATACCTACAGCATTACTCAACATTTTTGATGAATGGTGTGACATCAACAGGTTGATTTTGAATCCAGCAAAATGCTCAATTATCACCTTTTCGCGGAAACGTTTAGCTATTGCCTACCCGTATAAATTACGAAATGTCATTGTGAACCGGCTTATGGCCATCAAAGATCTTGGCGTCATTCTCGATTCTAAGTTAACATTTAAAGAACACGTAGCTTATATCACCAGTAAAGCATCCAGAGTCCTAGGATTCATCTTTCGTGTTACAAAAGATTTCAGGGACATACATTGTTTAAAGTCTCTATATTGTGCGTTGGTCCGCTCAATCCTCGAGTATGCTTGTGTGGTATGGTCGCCTTATTATCAAAATGGCGTTCAGCGAATCGAAGCGATTCAACGCAAATTCGTTCGTTTCGCTCTGCGAAATTTGCCTTGGAACAATCCTTCAAATCTTCCAAATTATGAAGATCGCTCTAATTTAATTGGACTAGACTCACTAAATCTACGTAGAGACGTCGCTAAAGCGATATTCGTATCAGACCTGATCCTCTCAAACATCGACTGTTCTACTCTTCTCCAATTAATTAATTTTAATATAAGGACACGAACTTTGCGCTCTCATACATTCATTTGTGTCCCCTCTTCTCGCACTAATTACGGGTATAATGAACCCGTTTCAAGTATGTGCCGAGTTTTCAACCGCTCGTACACTTCGTACGATTTTAACTTGACCCGTTCACATCTGAAAAGGATTTTTTCTAATGCCCTTAGATATTAGGTAGAATTTAAGTTAGATTTAAGTATATCATTAGGGCACTCTTGTTCAGGCCTGTTGATAACAAATAAATAAACAAACCCTTTCCGAAAATTCAGATATCTTGTCAGCGAGAATATCACCGTGATAGGAACTGACAGATGCATCAATTCACTTTTGTGCCAAAGTTCCATTAAGATAGAACACGCGTGCTCGATGCCCAAAATTTATTACCTAATATAGTTGTGCAAAATTTATCATATAGTAAACCATATTCACTAAAACTTGCTTAAGCGATCGGTGTTGAAGTGAGTCAAACATTATTATTTTGAATTTGCATTGGAATTATAATGATTTTATTATCCTAACAGACAGAAGCTAGGCTAAATGTATGTCTCAACGCTTAGTCTTGACATAGTGTATTCTTACTATTAGTTCACGGTAAATTCCTAGTTGTAACTAGGGGAAAAATATGAAAACTAAACTTTGCTAATGTAAAGTTCTTGGATTAAGGATTTTGTCCAAACTATCGCTTCGATTATCGAAAGTTGGAATGTTTTACTCCGGAATAAACGATAGAAGAATTATGGAACGTAAATTAAACTGAAAATGTTCAAATTGAATTCTAAATTGTAAAATTTCTTATTGGAAATTTTACGTAAAACACAAATAAATTTGTTGAAAATTTGGGAAACGACTCTCTCTTCGTACTGTTAAGGGTTTTACAATGCAATGATCCATTCAATTCTCATCTGTCGCTTCAGGCTGACATAGCTTTCACACATTAGTATGTGCTGAAGAACATTGGAAATTAGATGGATTCATAGAAAGATTATAAACCTCGATTCGGGTCAGTTGTGACCTGGAAAACGTGCCACTATTTGACAACCAGCAAGGCTTATTATTTCTCCGAAGGAAATTTGTCTCTCCGTATTTCAAATGTCACCATCATCAGAAATATTTATCCATTCTGATGATTGGTTTGGTGGTCATCGAACTGCTGTCAACCGAACATAAGCGGTAAAACAGAAAAGGCAGAAACGAAAAAAAATGTCTTTGCAAGGAAAAGTCGTTTGCTGAGCAGCAGCAGCAGCTTCTCTTCCCATGATGAATCTTCTCATGGCAGGCGGAGGAGCAAGAGCCTCAGTTTTAAATAATCCAAGTTGTATTTGACTGAAGCACTGACCTGGAAATCGATCGTTGGTAAATCCGCACGATAGATCCCAGATAATGATACCCAAACACATCGATGCGTTAAGAGAAAAGCTTTGATCAACTTTGAGATAAAAGCAAAATAACGGAAATATAAATCAATTGAAAACTTGGCATTATTCATCTTTCAATCTCTCATCCATATTGGATAGAAATAAGACATCCGATTTTCTCAAGTTTCACTGGAGGCGATTTCTGCCTGCAAATAATGAACCATATTCAGGAACAGATGGTGATCGCTTGGTGTCAGAACCGAAGTTATGTCGTATTCCAACACTGAAGCGCAATACGAAAGTTATTTTTCGGTCCACACAAAACATTATAGGATTGCCAAACAGCCTTCGCTCAAGTGCAGCGAATCAATTGACCTGAGTCAATCACAGCGGGTCACGTATGACCAATTCTCACTGAATGAGCTATAACTAAACAAACTTTTGTTTTATGATAGGCAACGAGAATAAACTTCTACGCTATCAATACGACTAAACGTCAGAATTAAAATCCATATAATTGAGCAACTCATAATAACTTATCCACAGTTATTTAGTAGATTTATATTGATGGAATAATTGAGTTATGCAACAATTGAATGAAACTACACTATTGGGGGCGTGCATAAATATTCGCATTGGAAATCATTCGCCGCAATGAAGTCGATAAATTTTATTGAAGACTTGTTTCAGAATTTAATTCTGCTGCAAAGTTATATAAATGCGGTACATGAATCATCTCGTCATCTCGACTGAATAAACGTTTAAGTAGTGCGAAACTCTCGGCGAACTGATTGTGACTTTAATGGCACCTATAAATTTCAAGTTTGCGGGTAGCATCGGTTCGCGATACGCGTGAGCTTTCCCGCTCTCTTTTTTTTTTTTTTTGGTTTTATTTTCGATCGGTATAATTGGATTTTCGCAGTTTGCTGAAGAAACCAACCAAAATTTCGTGGTTATGTAGAATTAAATAATATCGACCGAAAAATCCACAAAAATTTAATATTAAAAATATTTTTCACTTGAAGCAGATGTTTAGTACTCTCAATGGGAGGTATTTTAAATTATTTTGAATTCTGATTCGAAAAATAATCTCTCTCTCGGTGCGATCTTTCGTCTCGTGGATGAAGTAAAAAAGTTGATATCAAAAAATAACAAAAAAATATCGAATCCTCTATATCAGGGTTTCTCAAAGCGGTCGATATCGACCCCTTGGGGTCGAACGATTTTGGGGGTCGATTGAACGATTTTGGGGGTCGACGTGGTCTAAAAATCGACCCCCTGTTAATTAACACAAGTTCTCATTTGAAATTTTCAAGAAACTGTCTAAGTTATATAACGTGAATCAACTTGTTATAATAATGTCTAATATTTTAGTAGAATGTATTGGGTTGGGAAAAAGGTAATCCATTATTTTTGCGTGAAATTCTAAACTTTATTTTAAATGTCTAGGATTGTTCGAATTAGTTGTATATTTTGTTGTCATTTAAAAGGTAAAGGTAACGATCCTGGCACCAGGTGATTACCATTTTTTTCTCGAGTTGCTAAATGAGAGAGACATTCATACAAGCCTTGGTGAAAAACTATAGTGATCGATTTTCACAATCTTCTCTTTTTTTTATCCCTTTTGTTTATTTTAGGCTCATTAGCATTTTGACTGTAACAGAGCCTAATTTTAATCGTGTACATGTCACATGTTTATCATCTCTATAATTAACACATTACACAGTTGCCATTTTTCGGCGTTAGAGTATTCCCTTCTATACCATTGCATATGGTACACATTTACACAATAGCCTATTTAGGCGTAAGAGTTTTCTATCTGTTCTTCAACTATCCGGTTAGACCGGACAGCGGAGACAGTTGATTGATCATTGTTGAGTTACTTATACAACAGCAGCTCGATGTGTCTTGCAGAGCAGAGCAGTTGTCTGGATGTCTCGATCTTATTTCGACCGTGGATCGATCTTCATCGCTGATGATTGCTGCGTGGACGTAGTTATTCTGTAATAAAACAAAGATGGTCAATGAGGGCCCTGAGTTTTGAACTCACGATTGATCGCTTACTAAGCGAACGCGCAACCAATGTGGCTACGGAGAGCCCTACCCAATCTTCTCTTGATCCCAATTTCTTATCATTCAGGAAGTTTTGCAATACGAGAAAAAGATTATAATCACTTGATGCCAGGTTCGGACTGGACACATTATTACTTCCCAACCAACTTCCCGGAGTTTCTGGTGAGTTACTATAGACAATTGTGGTCTTGCGCTGTCCTGATGAAACACAACACCTCTTCTGTTGGCCATTTTTGGCAGTTTCATACCAATCGCTAGCTTCAATCGGTCCAGTTGTTGATAGTAGAGATCTAAATTTAGTATTTGACCATGCGGAAGTAACTCATAAAAAATAAGTCTCACCAAATACACAGTTAAACCTGCTTCACAGTTTGAGCTGCTTCACCACGCTTTGACCACGATTTTTTTTCGCACAATATACTCGTATACGACTTATTTTTCATCTTCAGTCGCTTTCCGTTTAAAAAATGGATCGATTTCATTTCGTTTGTCCAAGGCATCGCAGATGGAAATTCGATCCATTGTATTTTTTGGTGTTAATTTATGTGGAACCCAAACACCGAGCATCTTTGTGAATCCAGTTCTGCGCAAATGGTTTAAAACTATTTAATGGTCGATATTTAGCTCCTGGGCGATGCTACGACTAATATCATGCCAGTCAGCTTCGATTTTTTCTGTGATTTTATCAACAATTTCGACGCCAAGTCTGCCTGTGCGAGGTGCATCTTTAACATAAAATGAGTGAACGTTATCGAAAAAATCAAAATTGCACATAATTAGCTGTTGCAATATCGGCACCATAAACACCATTTACAATATCATCGGCTTGGCTTGCTTTTTCAACTTTATCAAAGAAAAACTATAGAATATACTGAATTTTCTCTACTATTCTTCTATTTTTTACACCCTGCAACTCACAACTATAAGGAACAAACAAAAAACAGCAAAAGATGTTTTTTATTGTGAAATGCCACCATGACATCGAGCATAACCTTGGAATTGTTTGGTCGACACTATACGAGATATCGAATACTACAGTCATCTACTGAGAAAATAATAGTTTTTTTCCCCAACCTAATATTATTGTTGTGCTTTTCAAAAACTCAACAATGCTCATCGACATAAATTTATAAATTCATACAAGATTAGAAAATCGGCAACTAAAAAAGGGTGAACAAGTTCGTGCGAGAAAATGTGTTTGAGCGTACAAATCCTTCAGGCACGCTTTGACTTGTGCTATATTTGACACATATACTCGGTTTGATAGAAGGTAGTCATGATCAAACTCAAGTCCAAACCTGCTCCTAATATTTTACTGTATAACAAGCTTGCACTCATGTCCCAAGTCATGAAAAAAACATCCCTCGTAGAACGTTTATCTTTCGAATGAAGTGATTATCATACCATTTCGTTCAGCCGGCAAAGTGTTATTAACGCTCGAAACCTTACATCTCCAACGTAACCTCCTGTTTTTGAAGCTTTTAACTTTCAAACCGGTACAGAAAAGAAAGACGTAATCCTAAGTCAAAATCCATGCGAAAGCAAGCTCAGTACTGTACAGTTTTCTTTGTGAATATTATGAGAACACTTTGTGATGCTTCATTGGAGCTTGAATGATAATACACACATCTATTAATTTAATTCAAGAGATATTACATTGCTAAAGTAAAGTTAAATTTACAAAATGCTTAGTTACCTACACGCGTAGCGTAGCCATACCTTTCTGCTGTATATGAAAAAGTAACAGAGTCGATACCAAAACATGTTTTAATATATTTTTATTTTTCTTGAATAACTCCAGGAAGTATGTAAAAAGAAGAGCGATAAATGTTTGATTTACTTTGTTTGCTTTTTCCGCGACGTATTACACAGGATTGAGGATATCCTAAATTTAGAAATTCCCCGATAAATAATAAATCCCTATAATATCACAACCATGGAAGAAGCCAATATCGACGATGCAAGTAGAGTTCATTACCTTAAGCTAGAGCAGAAGCTTAACCAATGCTATCAGAAGTTCTGGTTGTAACGCAACATTAAAGTAATACAGTATTATGGAACAACGTTGGAAAAAATATATTTTCCATCTTCATAACTTGTCGAAAAAAGCTCCAGTCTGATTACAAACATTTTGACAAAACAAAGAAACCGTTTCAAAATCAACGATAGATTGGTAGAAAATAACCAGGTGCGATTCGATTCTTTGTTTTTAAGAGGCTTTAAACTTTGCAGTTCATTCGCCTCTATAAAACCAGGTTGACCATCATACTTAATTTATTATGTTTTTTTATCTTCACTTCGCGACTTTTTAAAAAATAATTCCCTACTTGAATATTTGCAAGTAATTTTGATTTATGAGCAATTAAAGGGTGTGTCACATCAAATTGCATCACAAAACCGCTGTAGAAATTCGCCCAGTAGACCGATCCTTTTGAAAATTTTAGACAGTAAAATAAAAACTATTAAACAACTTTTTCTCCGTATCGCGTTGGGATGTATGCCCTCAACGCATACCATAAGTCTCAAGGTTTTGGCAGGCCTACTCCCACTAAAAGATCGCTTCAATTTATTATCTCTTCGGTTCTTCATCCGGTGTAAGGTCATGAACCCATTGGTGATCGGAAATTTTGAGCAGCTGATCGAGCTAAATTTTCACTCCGGATTCATGAGTTCATATCATGAATTCATCTCCATGCAGGTTGATCCTTCTTCGTATATTCCCAACCGTGTTTGTTTCCCTGACTTCATCAATTCCTCTGTGCATTTTGATCTGTCCATGAACAATATATCCATGGATATTCAGATTACCAACGATCGAGGATCGCTCCAACGATCTTCGATGAAAAGTATGGGGGTATCAATTGTGATAATATGTACTTTACTGATGGGTCCACTATAAACGAGTCCACAGGATTTGGAGTGTTCAACGAATTTTTTAGCACCTCACACAGTCTTCAGAATCCTTGCTCAGTGTATATTGCTGAATTGGCAGCAATTCATTGGGCGCTGGACAGCGTCGCCTCACGACCTGTTGAACACTATTACATTGTAACGGATAGTCTTAGCTCTGTCGAAGCTATCCGTTCAGTGAGGCCTTGAGAGAATACGAGAAATTTTGAGTGCTTTATCCAGACGCTGTTATGTCATTACCTTTATCTGGGTCCTTTCACATTGCTCCATTCCGGGTAATGAGAGGGCTGACTCATTAGCAAAGGTAGGTGCAATTGAAGGCGATATTTATCAGCGTCAAATCGCCTTCAATGAATTTTATTCTTTAGTCCGCAAAAATACCATCGCTAACTGGCAACGCAAGTGGAATGAAGATGAATTGGGCCGGTGGTTTCACTCGATTATCCCTAAGGTTAGCCTCAAACCGTGGTTCAAAAGTCTGGACTTGAGTCGGGACTTTATTCGCACCTTCTCCCGACTCATGTCCAATCACTGTTCGTTAGATGCACTACTCTTCCGTTTCAATCTTGCCAACAGCAATCTCTGCGTTTGTGGCCAAGATTATCACGACATCGAGCACATTGTTTGGTCGTGCGAGGTGTATCTGGTCGCCAGATCGAATTTAAAAAACTCCCTTCGGGCCCGAGGAAGACAGCCCAATGTGCCGGTGAGAGATGTGTTGGCTCGGTTAGACCTTGATTACATGTCCCATATATATGTTTTCCTCAAAGCTATAAATCTTCGTGTGTGATTGCCCCTACATTCTTATACCCTCCTTTCCTTCCTTTGCGGGTAATTCGTCCCCTTGCTATAAATAGTAGAATAAGTTGAAATGTAAATACACTATAGATATACGAATAGATTTATAAATGTAGTGTTCATCAACATTGTTACAATTTCCTTATATCCCATCCTTCTCCTAAAAATATGTCACCCTCCTAAACTCGAGTACACCGCGAGTAATCGGTTTTCCACCTTACTAACCATAGATGTAAGAAAATTGTTTATATATATATATATATATATATATAGTTTTAAAATTATGTTTAAGAATTCGGCTCCTTTAAACTTAAGTAACTGAGCCTGTAAAAATAAACGAATTAAAAAAAAAAAAAAAAAAAAAACAACTTTTGGCATTTTCTTTTTTTTCATACTTCGAGCCCAAGCCCGTATGCTCGCACCTTCCTCTTTACCCCGTCCATAAGGTTCTGTACAACGTCAGGTTGTAGTTTTTTTTTGAACAGAAATCCATTTTCTCTTGAAGTCCGCCTCCGATTTGACAACTTTTGGGTTCTTCCGGAGTGCCTGCTTCATAATCGCCCAATATTTCTCTATTGGGCGAAGCTCCGGCGCGTTGGGCGGGTTCATTTCCTTTGGCACGAAGGGGACCCCGTTGGCTTCGTACCACTCCAACACGTCCTTTGAATAGTGGCACGAAGCGAGATCCGGCCAGAAGATGGTCGGGCCCTCGTGCTGCTTCAATAGTGGTAGTAAGCGCTTCTGTAGGCACTCCTTAAGGTAAACCTGCCCGTTTACCGTGCCGGTCATCACGAAGGGGGCGCTCCGCATTCCGCAAGAGCAGATCGCTTGCCACACCATGTACTTTTTGGCAAACTTGGATAGTTTCTGCTTGCGAATCTCCTCCGGAACGCTGAATTTGTCCTCTGCGGAGAAGAACAACAGGCCCGGCAGCTGACGAAAGTCCGGTTTGACGTAGGTTTCGTCGTCCATTACCAGGCAATGCGGCTTCGTCAGCAATTCGGTGTACAGCTTCCGGGCTCGCGTCTTCCCCACCATGTTTTGCCTTTCGTCGAGGTTAGGAGCCTTCTGAACCTTGTATTTACGCAGGCCCTCCCGCTGCTTGGTCCACTGGACGAATGAACTTGACAAATTCAGCTTATTGGCGACATCCCGGACCGAACTTCTCGGATCACGTCTAAACTGCTTAACTACGCGCTTGTGATCTTTTTCACTGACGGAGCATCCATTTTTGCCGTTCTTCACCTTCTGGTCGATGGTTAGGTTCTCGAAGTATCGTTTTAGTACTCTGCTGACCGTGGATTGGACGATTCCCAGCATCTTACCGATGTCCCGATGTGACAACTCCGGATTCTCGAAATGAGTGCGCAGGATTAATTCACGACGCTCTTTTTCGTTCGACGACATTTTTCCAAATTTACGAAAAATTGACAGTGAAGCATGGCCAACGTGATCTATACACTCTTATCTGATTATAAGCGAAAGCTGAAGATATAATTCCTAAAAATTAAATTTCTACAGCGTTTTTTCCGTGATGCAATTTGATGTGACACACCCTTTAGTATTAATAATTGTTAAGTACACTTAATATTCATCGAATTTTATGTCTATTTATTTTGTTGAATTCCGTTGAGAAAATGATGTCAAGTCACATAACCCATTCTAAAGCCGTGGCAACTATATTGCCACCCTTAAAACTTATTTTTTCGCAGCACTTTGAATATTATTCCAATATTTTGTCTCATCAAAGATTTCTAAAGATATCCGGCAAAACTCTCATTTTTTAGGGCTGCTAAAAAATTACGATATTCTTTCTTTCTTTCTTTGTTTTGAAGAGGCTTTAAACTTTGAAGTTCATTCGCCTCTATTACGATATTAATTTGCGAGTTATTTTTATATAGGAAACAGAAATTTTAGAGCGCCGGCAGCAAATTATGTTTAAATTCGTTCAGAATGCAACAAGTTGATAAGTTTTTCACTGTAATCTGTAAGTGGATCTGTAAGTGTGTAAGCTGATGCAGTTTTTCCAAATAAATAAATGGTGTATTTGATGAAAAATTCAAATAATGAAAATTAGTCTATAAAAAATTTTTTTTTCGCTGCACGATAACAGGTCCTGAAAAAACTCATTTCCGTGTATTAGTTGCGCAACACTGTTTATTAGATGGCTACAGCAATAAATTCTAGTCGATTTCAACATATTCAAAACGTCATCTATCAAACGTAGGCATATGGTAAACAAACACACAACCTTTTTTTCATTTGCGTGTAGTTTTGATTTTCTAATTCCTTTCGAAGAAAACTGTGGGTAAAGCACATCGAGACCTCCAAAAAGATGAGGAAGATGCTGCTCTGAATTAATTGCAAGGACCTGCACCGTTATTTGAGCTCAAGGTTGGATAGCACTTCTAGACGAAGTTGGGAAGAGCTAGTAGATGCTCTGTAAGACCTTGTGGAGTTTTTGCAACGGCGGATCAAAATTGTATACTCATTACCTGAAACCGAAGACTGAGAATGTCTTACTAAAGTACCCAAAGAATTTTATATCAATAAAAGCTGGTAATATGATGACGCATCAACATATTACCAGCCAACTGAAATGCGCGGTGTACTTGAATAATCATCTTTTGTTCCAATGTCCCCAACACCGGAAACTATCTATATCAGAAAGTGTTGGGTACAACATGTAGTAATACTTCGGATAGCCCCTCAACGTGTATGATTTTGCTGCATGAGTCCAAATAATTTCTACTGGGAATTTAAGTCACGAACACCTAGAGAATGTAACAAACAAGCGAAGAAAGGAAGCTATAGAAAAGGGAGAATAATATGCATTTTTTTTTCTTCATTATAGTGACTTTCAACACATTTCGGTTGGTTCGTCACTTTTTACCTCCATTTTTGGAAGAATGTCAGGAGTGAGAATTGAACTGGTGATCTCTGCGTGAGAGGTATGAATGTTACCACTACGTCAGATCGCCTCCACCATAATATGTATATAGAAAAGTATTTAAATTATTAAATCCAAAAAATTTAAAAGGGAGCGCCAGTTAAATAGAAGAACCAATAACTACAAGGATAAATTCACGAAGAAATCGTAGAAACCATTGCTAATAGTAGTGGAATAAAATGGTAGTGAGAAATAGAAAATTCAAAGGAAATAAAGTGTAATCTATCGCAAAATATATTATACTAGCTGACCCGGCAAACTTCGTCCCGCCCAAAATTTATTTTTCGTTATCACATTCACGTTTTTTTCTAAGCGCACGTTCATTGGTCCAATCGCAGAACCGTCCATTGATTGATCTACCCTTTAAAATTATGTTTTACTATAAAATTCTTAGTACTTCTATCAAAACACGTCATTATAATGCCAGATTATTTTCAGACAAAATTCTCGTTTTTTGCCCCCTAAAACTACACATGCCAAATTTGGTTCCATTTGCTAGATTAGTTTTCGAGTTATGCAGAAATTTGTTTTTCATTTGTATGACAGCTCACCCTAAAAGAGGGGGGAGGAATGTCGAACCATCATAGAATACAGGAAGAAAAATGTAGGTTTGAGCCAATATTTTTGTTTGGTGATTTTTCGATTTTTTGTGTAATTTTCCAGAAAACGAAAGAATGTAAAAAAAATAATTCTTGAAGATTGGGTTTTCTGTAACACCAATAATAAAAATTACACCGATGGTTTTCGTTAAAAATATTTTTTACATCTTGGTCGTTAATGGGTTAAAGAACAAGCAACCCAAGATAAACCAATTTGTTATACCGAAACAGAACCAACACCAATGAAGTGGGGTTACGAAAAAAAAAGGTCAATACAAAGGTGAACAACCTAGCATTCACCACTAAAATACCTTGCTCTATGGCGACTGATTCACCAACAGGAGCATTTTACTCACATCAATAGAAGTTTTAATCCACAGGCCATGAACTAAAGGCAAAGGGCTTTGCTTGGCAGTGCAGCGGAATGCAATCTAATCGGCAAAAGATTTATGAATCTCATAGCTGAAGAAGTACAAATTACGGCTGAGCTTGTTGACAAACAACTCATTGAAACATCTGTATCAAATTTTATAGCTACAAGCCGAACCCACCTCGTATAACTCCATCACTTTATTAAAACCACATAAAGTTTCAGTTGAGAACAATCTTCGAGAAATTTAGTTCGTTCCAAGTTAGAATCTTTATTTTAATAATGTCCAAGAAGTTTCAAGTAAGGAAGGGAGATCCGGATATTCATCAAAACAGATCAAAGAGATCGCACTGATCGATATCCTTTATCCTTAACGAAATCGAAGTACTTAGTTAATAAAATTATTGACTCAAGGCAAACCGCCGAGGAACTACTATCATATAATAAATCAATCCCGCGTCATTTTTAACAACCAGAGCTCCAGTGCACCTCGCTCTATTTGAATCTGAAGCTTATCCATCCTGTATCCTGATACATACTGTCTAAGTTTTGAGGGTACAACTACAACAAATATTATTAAGAGTTAATTTCAAATTACTAAAACCTCTTACTGCACTACTACCCAGACGGAGTACCGAAGATCTCGTTATTCAATGCGATGTAAATACAATAAGTTGAAACTACAATCTACGAAAAAATCCTAGGTTTAATCTGGAGGGCAAAACTGTTTATGCAGCTCTTTTGGCGATTGGAGGCAGAAAATAAATACTAATTATCATGGGATGACACTCTACCACCGATGATCGAAGATGAATGAATGCAATTTCATCTCCATATTCCACTATCAAATTACTTATGTGTGAAGCGAATTATCTCTCTGTCGAAACTTGTTTCTATGCAAATCTATATACCTTCTAATGTCTCTGAGGCTGCTTTTAAAGCTACTCTTACTGTTCCATAAACATTTACAGTTCTGAGATATGCCAAAGTCCTGAAGGCTTTTTCAAACTCGCACCCCCCAATCCATTTCCCAAGTGTTTGCATATTAATCGTTTCCCTGACTAATTTACTCTCGTTTTTTGTTACATGCTACGAATCATGACACAAACGAGAATGAGAGAACTCTGCTTCGATTATCATTTAGCGAACCGGTTAGCATGCGAACCAAAACGCCATGATCGCTTTCGGTGCTGAATGTTTCTATTATTCTCTGCCTCTCTTTCGCTTCATATCGAGCTCCTCCCATACATCATGAAGCAGCAGAATCATACGGACTACGCGATGCGAATGATTCGTGCTATGTGATCACAACTGAACCTGACACAACTGTTATATTGAGTGTTACCTAGGTGAACGAACAGCTAGCTAGATACTCAGGGAAGGATGGTAAGATGATACATTAACACTGCTATCCCTTGCGTTTTACTAATGTACATACTTTTTGGCACGTCTTCTCTCCCCAATACTATTCAGAGCGAAATCAATTATATCTCGCTGGCGACGAAAATATTTGTTAGTTAAATAAACGCGACCCAAAAATATATGAAAATGAAAAATGAAGTACACTTTCAAACATTCAAAAACGAAGTTCACGTCTTTTATACAGGGTGGCACATAAGTCACGCAACCGGTTTGCACAAAAAAAAATCGTATATAAAAAAGTCTCACGATACAAAATCTTTATTCTCGAATAAAAAACGATACAAAGTCGACAACTGAACCGCTTAGGAACCAACACGCTCGATAGTTGCAGTGCGATCGTTATTTTTTACTCCTTCAGAGAGCGTTGCGTGACTTATGCACCACCCTGTACTTCTTCTGTAGGAGCATTGTACCACTACGATACGATACGATCATTAGTTTGATCTATTGTAGTCGTCTTTTATAAATGGCGCTCTAAGAGTTTATTACAGCTCAACGTTAGAAAATGCACTTTGACGTACTTTACCATTGAACAATGAGGCTAAGAGGTGTGGTCTTAGATTCAAAACTAACCTTCTTTGATCATCATAATACAATCATTCATAATATATTCAAATAATATGTTGAGCTTCATCAAGCGCATTAGCTACCATTTTCAGGATCCGTACACAATAAAAACATGGTACGTTCCATACGTCAGATCAATTCTCGAATAGTGTACTTTTGTATGGTCCTTCCACATGACATCACACGAAGACTGAATTGAATCAGTACAAAAACAATTTTTATTATTTGCACCTCGTAAACTAGGTTGGTCTTTATATCATTCCCCTCCATAAGAAGCACGTTGTATGCCAATCAATATGAAAAGCCTAAAATAATGTCAGTATCCTGTCATGATTCCATTTATTATTGACATCATGTCACAACGAGTGAACTCAACATAAATATTAGGAAACCTAAATTTTTACGCACCCGTTAGGCATCTGAGAAACTCTAACATTTTCTATATAGATTACCGAAGAACAAATTACGCAAAATATAGTCTGTTAAATCGTATGATGAGCCTGTGTAACGAACACAGTGAAATAAGTTATGTAACCATGTCAATTAAAGACTATCTGAATAGAATTAGATACAGTTAAGGTTACCATCATTATTTCATTTGTTCAACATATGGTCGGGGTTTTGCCAAAACGAACCAAGCGCCAAAAACATTATTTTGAGATATTTCAATTTGAAGTTTGGGCTCCCACTAATTGACTGTGTCGGATCAAATCTATCATTTCACCGCTCACGTGCTACAAACAGGATGTCAAACATAATACTACTTTTCATGCTGTAAGCACACATCGGCGTCAATTTCTGATTCAGAAATATTAAGAAATATTAAAAAACAAAATTACGTTTCGGCTTGACACGCAAAACTTCGTTCTCTTTGCAGCCATAGCGAATCAAGTACATGCTAGTTATTAACATAAAATCATAACACAACACAGTAGTATTTTGCAATGGCTCTTGACTAATTTCATGAATGGTATATATATATATATATATATATACGGGTGTAGAGCAATTGAAACACCGCCAAAAGTATCTCACTTGTGAAACATGTAGGGGAGGACGGGGTATGGCGGCCACCATAAGCATGGGTTACAATCAAACACAATGAACACCAAATTGAAGCATTCCATTGTGTCAGCATGGATCTTCAGGATGTTTTCCACAATCATGTTGATTTTCAGAAGGTTTTTCTTTTTATGTTATAATGTTATATGATAAATCAAAAAAGCTATAAAAATGGTGATACTAAAATCATGCGGGGTCATTAGAGGCGAATGAACTGAAAAGTTTAAAGCCTTTTTAACAGTGCTTGGATTTTGAATGAACTGAATATGAGCATATGCCCTTCATTCGTTTTCTCATTCATGTACGTTGCTCCCTTTGAACCATTCAACACTACGGTGCCAGGCGAATTGCCTTGATTCACTGCCATCGACATCGGTGAACCATCAACATTCGAAGCTTGAATTTTAAAAGAGGAGCTCGAGCATTCTAAGCTCATTCTTTCTTCTATTCGCTATGATACATACTTGTGGACGTCATCCACTCACAGCTGTAAACTAAATACAGGCGCTTGTGCTCTCTTAGCGGGCTGTGGCCGAGCCTTGGCTGCACATATGGTGCACGGGAGGAGAATTGAATTGAAGCATTTTTCTAGTTTCGCATTTATTTTATTCACAGCAAACTACTAGGCTTAAACGTGAAGTTTATTAAACTTTTAATGTCATAACGTTTTATTTGAACGTTACGTATCTTTCAGGTAATAATATGAAACTTGAACTATTAATGTTAGTTCATATATTCTATTTATAACAAGTTAATCTACCTAACAATGGTTTTTGGCTAGAATTATCTCCACCAAAATAGGTTTTTCAGAAAATCATCATGATTTTTGAACTTCAATAGTTGGGCTATGTTGTTTCATTTAGGAATGTAACACGGATTACATTT
Organism: Toxorhynchites rutilus septentrionalis; assembly: GCF_029784135.1. Taxonomy (NCBI): domain Eukaryota; kingdom Metazoa; phylum Arthropoda; class Insecta; order Diptera; family Culicidae; genus Toxorhynchites; species Toxorhynchites rutilus. The sequence continues at coordinate 205,409,074 of NC_073746.1, read as the reverse complement.
TCCTTTTCAACTGCAAACCGGAAACTGGTGCGTTAGTGCGCTTTTTATAAAGTAAAAAACTTGAGTACGCGAAGATAAGCGCTTTGGTGTTGCATGTATTGAAATAAACTTATATACAGTATCAGAACAAAGCCATTCCTTATACTTCTATTAGGCATGGTAGAGTTTGATGAAAGGCACAACTTGACAAACCTGACCCAAAAAAGTTATTCGATATACAATTTTGGACTCGAAACTGTATACAGTTTGAAAGAGAAATATTTTTTTAATGTTTCGAATATGACTTATTTCGAAAAAAAAAGTTACCTTTTAACGTTAAGGTGAAATATAAGTGCCTATTATAAGTACAGTGGGGTGAAAATCGTGACTTTTGAAGATTTAGTTGAATTTTTACCAGGAATTTTTTATATCGATATTGCAGCAAAATTAAGAAAGACAGAAGTTGGGTGTCGAAGAACAAATTGTAGAGAACTAGAGAACTTTAATCCAATCGATAGAAACAATAATGTTTATATTAATTTCTGGGATAAAACTAATAATAACATATTGAAAATTACCAACTTTTAAGTTTTTCACTTCCAAAATGTTATTTAAATACACTAATTTAGATGTTCCAGTACTTTATTCTTTAGCGTACTTTTTAATCTAAATCCAGTTAGAGGCAACAGAGTCTGAAACAACAAAAAGTTCTATAACTCTGTCATTGTTGAAATTCAAACATATGCGTAGAAGGATTTTTCTCATCAAATATGATCGTCTATCATCTCCTGAGAGATTCTGAATAAATTTATTTTTTTCGTATGAGAAAGGTGTGACTTTAAGAAATGAATAAAAAAATTAAATTCTACTTTTATATTAAAAAAAACGAAAATATATGCATAAAAAACGAATTGAACTATGTTTTTGACTCGATAAAATACAGAATTCGATTATATACAGTTCAAAGTTTGTAAAAAGTTCGGTATGTATATTAGCAAATTTCGAAACTGTAAGAAAGTATGAAACGCTGTTGAAAACTATAGAGAAACTGCTATACGCGATGTCCAGAACAACAACGACATACTGCTTCGCATAGTAGTTTCAAAACAATTGATTGTTATTTCAAGCAATAATTCCAAGAGTATAAATCTAAACATTTAATTTTTAAACGATTTGTTAATAAAACTTGTCATTATCGATGCGCGTTTTTATTAAAAACATAATCGAAGTTACAGAAAGACATAGACAAGTTTGTTAGAAAATACATTATATCGTTCCTATTACACGATATTGCAAAGAATTCGAAGTTTTGAGGTAAGTTTACTGCTTGCTTTATTCACGTGAATACATTCCTCGTACAGCGAAATACAGCAAATATGTACAGTGTTGTCTACCGTAAATTTCTTGGTGGAAGGAGTAATATTACATATCAATCCAGTATATAACGTATGAACGTTAAGTTATGAAATATCATTAAAGATAATTATACAGTAATTCAAGAGAGAATGAAAATATCTTATAATTTATCGAACATTGAATCGCTCACCCAATCATCACATTATATTCATATAAACTTAAACTCAAAACATATGAAGGAGTACCTTATGAATCTGCTTCAAAATAATGTCGACGATATTAATACAAAAAGTGCGACACACGGATCGCGCGCATTTCTAAAATATAGATTCTAGCTGGCTCAAATGAAATACGCTTGAGGAATTATTTGCATTCAAATTCAGTAGCACACACTGAATTTGAATGATTCAACTGCAAACTGGCACGTGAATCTCATATGCTACTGAACCAAATATACTGCTTACAGCCTACGTTCAGGGGATAAAAAAGAATTGCTAGACTCTCTTCCAAATAGTCTCACGACTTTTTAGCGTTATGAGTACAAATTCTTCAGCACATATGGATGGATACAATCGTTCTCACTTTTATTTCTCGTGTGGTATCTTCAGCGCGAACAGCAGTTGCTTGGTACGTTAGTGTGAGAGCTTTAAAGCAACTGAACTGTTTTACGGTTCGTTCATTCAAATTTGAATGAATGGTGAAAGCACTGCTCTTTAATCCAACATCATCATCATCATCATGCGGGGTAACGTTGGCCATCTCAATAGGAAGTATCCCGTGTCGGGTACACGTACAGAGCATTGGAGACAGCAACATCCCAATTACGGAAACACTTGTAATACTAACCTCGAGCCAACCGCGAGTAATCGGTTACATATTACTAACATAGTTATAAGGCAAACATTGTCGACCCCGTCAGGTCGACCGGCCCCGTCAGGCTGATGCCATATGATCCTTAATAAAATATATATTTCGGATAGAAAAAAAAAACGTTGGCCACCACTAGGGGTATGAAGGACACCTGATTCTAGCCGTCTAGAGGATTATTGTTTCCAGCAAAATTGTACAACAGATCAAAGCCATCGTACTATAGATCAAGTGTAACAAGAGTGGCAGGTGTTATTTTCCCTGAATTACCTATAACGTGCTTAATACGCAACCCTTATCTTAATAAAGCATTATTATATGTGACATCTGGAGACAAATCAAATTTTCATTAATGCGCCTTGAGTTATGCAACAAACAATACAAGAAGAGTCATTTTCACAATGAATTCGTCAGTTACATGCGTTCGAAAAATATATTTTCATGGCGAATCACATCTCTTACAATAGTGGCCAGCTTAACCCAAGTATGAGTCGAGTAAAAGTACCTCAATAATTCTATGAAATGCCTAAAAAAACATACCGTTTTCTATATAAACACACTTAACAGACCTGTGTGTTTACAGTGTTCATAGAAACATCGATCCATTGAGAAACAAATCCTTTCTCTTTTTTGTTCTTCCGTCATTCTTCCCTCGCAAGTGCCGAATGATGACGTTTCCAATTCTTTGTGTATCGAAAAATGAAATTTTCAATACATTTGTTTTACATTTCTTATACTATTATTATACTATACTGTAAATTACTGAATTTACAGTAATATTAAGTTCAAAGACTGTTGTTTTCAATTGATTATACAGTCTATCGCAAAATTGAGTGTACAAATGCTACTTGACGATACTTTCCATTTATTTGGTATAAAATATTTTGAATACATTGATTCTTTTGATACATATTCATTACTCACACATTTAACTAGCTGTGCGTGCAAAAAAAATCCGAGAAAAGTTTTCTGCTTATTGTTTATTTCTAAAAATTGAAAACAATTTCTATTCTAGGCATCGCAAAATTTAGTGTACACCTTAAATTTCTCCGAACAAATTAGTCTTATAAGAAAGTTTCTTTGCGAATTACCGTACTTTTTTCATCAGTGATTGGTGTCAACACTTAACACAAACATTCAGGGCCCGAAATCTTCGAAGGTGAAAAATGAAGCCCCACTCTACTCTCAGTAGCTTTTCTTCGAATAGAACTGCTTCGGCAGTCCCCCACAACAAAAAGTGACTTGACTAGAAAATGAATTGACTACCGTTGACTAGCGAGGATGACTGGTGAACTAGTCCAGACAGTGGTTATTTTAACTGACGCGACTAATGAATACAAATCTGCCTCTTCATTCAACTGACTTCAATCCACACTTCCATTTCCCCCTGACACTAATTTTATACCCGCGTACGCAATATTATATTACGTCCGTATAAAGAAGAACAAAAACTTGATTTCTGATGCAAAAAAGTAGTTACCCCATCAATGGACGGTTTATTCGTGAATTCAAAACAACGAACTCAGACATTTATCAAGTATGCTATAAAAGTCTAACGCGAGGACTTTTATAGTGAAAAATAGCGCACACACACTGCACGTTTTTTTATACGTGTGAGTAATTTTCGTGTATAATACAAACAAATCTAGCTCACCTGTAGCCTATGTCAAACCACGTTGAACTCAAACATCGATGCATGGCATTATGATACATGGAAGAGAGAGAGAGAGAGAGAGAGAGAGAGAGAGAGAGAGAGGGGGGAGAGAGGAACGAATTCGAGTCTGTAGAGGGAGAGAGCGACAAAACGCCCGGCTGACTGTTTCGCCGTTCTGGCGGTATCATCGGTATCATTGGAAGACCTGTCTGCGCGGACACTGTCCAGAGAGCAGCATACAAGAAAAATCTGAGAGGTCGTGTTGGCCGTGAAGAGTATTACATGTATTACGATGAATAGTTGTGCACCCGTGGCCTAGTGGTTAGCGTCTCACATTATCATGCCGGGTGTTCGATTCCCGTTCTTGTCGGGGGATTTTTCGTCAAATAAATTTCTTCCGACTTGCACTGTGGTCACGCGTATTCTCGAGCTTTTGCCCCTCGGGATACATTCATGGCGTGTTATTTGGCTTAAGAAATCTCAACTATGTTTTAATAAATGACGCTAGTTAATGCATACGTTGGGACGGCAAAAGTTTCACAGGGAACATTAACGCCATTCAAGAAGAAGATAAGTAACATTCAATTATTTATTTTTCAATCCCGTAAAACAAACCAGCACGAGTTGTATACTTAATTTTGCGATTGACTGTACATAGATTTTGAAGGCAAGTGAGAGATTAGAGGAATTTGATAACCTAACCTAGCAGGCAAGATCGCGTTCAATCGCAGACAAGCAACTCTGTACCTCTCTAGAACTACCGTTCTCCGTTTCTCCAGGGTCAGTACACCAGCCAGTAGGTGGACCTCAGGGTTTCGAGTCCGAGGTGAACTATTCAAAATCATCCTGAGTATCTTTTTTCGGATACTCTACAGTTTCTTTGTGTATCTTCTTCTTCTTTGTTTTTGAGATGCTTTAAAGTTTACAGTTTATTCGCGTTCATTCGCTGAATTCAGATTATCCCCTGGGAATATTCAACATCATCTTGTACATGTAATCTCTAGTTGATTTCCCGAAGCCATGAAGATGTAATTTCTCGTACGATTTTTCTGTCAAAAAATGTCAAAGCGAGCTCAAATGAACCCTTTACCACTGAGAGAATATGTGGCGTATTGAAAAACTCATTTAAAGGTAGATATCACACATTATTGCATTTTAACAAATTTGTGTAGAACGTTCTGACCGAACGACAGCGGATCGTGAAAACGTGAGGAAGTAGGAGTGTGTTCGGACAGACGCGGAAGTCGTTCAATTCCAACCATTGAATGAAATTTCGCATTTGTCCTTAGTTTGCGACCTCTCTGTTTCGTGCATTCGTTAAATCTTTTATGATTGAGGTATAATTCTCTTCAAAGTTATCGTGCTCGTAGCAAGTGGCCCGTAACCTCTCGGATAGCAGCTAAACGACATAACCTCGCACATATGACACTCCATTAATAATTGATAACACTGTCGTCTTGTACACACCTGGGGAGCCATAGATAGAATTAAACGGCTAATTGAATATATCGCCGCATGGCCGTATGCCGCTCTCAGCTAATGCGAATGTGTGTTTGGAAGGTCAACAAGCAATCAGTGGGATCATCTGTCAACCACGATTTAATCACAATTAACTTTGAACTCTTCTTCTCGTGGTAACATACTTGACTGGCGAATGGCGAATGTGGTTTCTAATTAGGAGGTTGCACTAATTAGTGACTGTAGTGTTTCATTTATGTTGTTTCTTAGTGAACCATTTGGATTCTAGATGATTGGTAAATAATATATTTGTCAATGGATTCATCTTTCTGGTAGTTATTATACAGAAGTTATCGCGCTCATGAATTATCTGCAATGCATGCAATTCAGTTTTAAGGAAAATTTTTGTTCATAACTTTTCACCACTTGCAAAAAAATTTTATTGTGTTAAATTGAATACATATTTGATACGGGACAGTTTATTTTCATTCACAATATTTATCATCATACTAGACATTCAAGTGGTATAAACGCATTTTTGAAACAAATATTATGAATCAAAATAACTTTCTCGTTTTAAATATGTATTGTAGGTAATAGAATGGGGTGCCCCCTTGGCCGAGTGGTTAGCGTCATAACTAACATGCCGGGTGTTCGGGTTCGATTCCCGTTCTGGTCGGGGGAATTTTTCGTCAAAGAAATTTCCTCCGACTTGCACTGTGATCACGCGTATTCTCTAGGGCTTGCCACTCAGAATGCATTCAAGGCGTGTTATTTGGCATAGAAATTTCAACTTAGTACTAATAAAAAGGACGCAAGTAATACTACGTTGAGACGGCGAAGTTCCTCTAGGAACGTTAGTGCCATTGAAGAAGAAGAAGAAGAAGAAGAAGAAGAAGGTAATTGAATAACACCTTTTTCTGCAAATTTCAAAGAAAAATCTTGGTCAAACTTGATGGACTGAACGGTATACATTGTACATTTACACATTCACGATCTTAAAAGTGAATAAGAATAAGATTAGAATGACGAGTCTCATTTCGGATTGAGCGATCTCGGATCGATTGTTCGAAGACCGATCTTTTCCATTCCGATTTTCGATTTTTGGATCGATCTTTTAGACTCGAAAAAAATCGATTCTTTCGATTTCCGATTATTTCGATCTTGGAAAAACATTTTGTAGATCTGTTTTTCAGTATACATCGATTTTGATCTCACCAATGTCCATCTAACAAATTCTTTAAGCATCATGCCAACATTTGAATCGCTTCTTCTACGATTTAATTCTGTACAAATGGTAACCGAGACAGAACTACTCAACTGAGGGGATTTACTGCCAATAGTGGCTCAAAGGATTACTGAACTAGATGTTGACATCAATTCCAGAAAAGGTTATTCTTAAAGGGGTACACAATGGAAACTTGAAAAAATCAAAAAATAAAATTATGACCTAAAATGTTCTCTGGTATGTCTACTTCACTGTTGATTTTGTCTCAGGTTTGTCCGATGCTCCGTTCCAAAGTTACAAACCAATTAGTGGACCTAAGCCTTTGCGCAAGGAGCGCGGATCCAAAATTTAGAACGCGTTTTTCTAGAAACTATGGGCTTGATCACGAACGTCACTTCACGGTGAAAACAAAGTGAATTGTATACAACCTTATTACGGCCGTGTGTGTAGAATCCAGAAGAGTTCATCCGTCGTGAAAACTTTGATGAACTCGGTGTTATTATGAATACCACGATACTGTCATGTCAAGGAGAAAAAACAGGTATATTTTTTGTCACTTGTGTTTTAGATGGTGAAAGCTAGTCACGCGGAATGGAGTAAGTTTAATTTCGTATTTATTTAGCTTTTTTGGTAACATTTTGAATCTTGTCTTGTCTTGTTTAAGAAACAAAAGATAAACAAACAGCAATTTACCCGCCTGGTGGCATTTTAGAACGAAATTCTGATGTATCCAGAGGACGTAAATTTGTTTATTTGGATTCGGTAAATGCGCTATGAGATGTAATTAAGGATTAAAAATGTAGTTCCCGTAGGCCCATTGAAACATAGAGGAGGTCTACTTCCGATTCTCCTGAATAAACTGAAATTTTTTGTTTCTATTTTTAGGATTAGACTAAGAGAGAGTTATAACATCATAAAATGGCAAAATGGCCACTGGCCCAAATACGATCATAATTAATTATGTATAATATTGATTTGATGATATTTTGAATATAAAAAAAATACTGAAAAGTTTTTCCAACATTGCAGAGCTAGTTTTTTTGTAATACGAACATTCACAATTGGCGGACCAGACCAGAATCAGGACGATAGTTTCAACTTTTTACGTTATATATATTTTCAACGGTATTGTTTTGAAGACATACTTTGAATGGAAGAATATTAAAAAAGTGATAATAACTTTCAAACAAGGAAAAAATGGTCTATCATTGCAAAGCATTGGCAAGATACTGTTTTTAAATTCTTCTCTAGTTCTTTTTCCATAATTTTGATATCCGTCTAATAAAAACCTGAATCACTTTCCGCATTTGTCTAGAGGCGAATGAACTGAAAAGTTTAAAACCTCTATAATTCACCACGTTCGTTTCGCATTTGTCAAATTACTTGAAACCCATCAGCTGTTTTCTATGAGGATTACGCTTCAGACCGACGCTGCTGAGCAGTTTCTGTTCAAATGATTGTATATATGGGAGTAGCTCAGATTATACTGATCGTGAGGTGGATAAATTCGGGTTCGTTCTGAGATATAGAAGATATTATTATTCATCAATATCGTAGAAACGGTTCATAAAAAATGATTCTAAATATTTCTCACTATTCAAACGAGTAAGACAGAGCTGAGTACAAGAGTATGCGAGATTTCGATTATTAAACATAATAGTCATGTTTTATCTCTAGCGTAAAATTACATTCCCCTATGTTCAACAACTACATTATTCCCGAGCAACCAAGTATTCCTCCTCATCTTTGAGCCAGCATTTGATTCAGCAAACTAATCATCGAGGTATAATCGCAAACTTGTCCGTCTAAAATATACGATTAATTAAATGGAATATTATCTCATACGCTGTAATCATTACACCTACATAACGTTCAAACGTCCGAAATTATGCAACCGAAACAACGTTCAAACACCCGACATTATGCAACCAACATGTCTCTTATAAACGGGAATGAACACTTTCACTTCACGGAGTTCATTCTTACACGCAACTGTCCGTGACAATGATGATCTCACAATGATGAATCTCACAAAAAATGTCGCCGTTTCGTCAAAAATCAATATTCTGAAAAAAATCCTACGTACGATGACAGGAAATATTAGGCTGTCAAAAAAGTCCTGCGGTATTTCCGCGAGGTGTCGTTGTAAGCGCGTAGTTCTAGTTGTATTCATTGTATTGAGTCATACTATAGCTTGTTGGAAAGGTTGTTGTTTTTACGCGCTATAATATAGTCTTTGACAGTGTTTTGTTTGGTTAAGTCGTTCGTGAGTTATAGTGTCGCAAATATGGAGCAAAATAAAGAGAAAATCCGACATATTTTACGGTACTACTATGACAAAGGCAAAAATGGCAGCTTGAGATAATAAAATTTGTGCAGTTTATGGACCCGATACAGTTTCCATTTCCACCGCACAACGATGGTTTCAACGTTTTCGTTCTGGTGTAGAGGTCGTCGAAGATGCGCTACGCTCCGGAAAGCCTGTCGTCGAAAATTGCGACAAAATCGCTGAATTAGCCGAGAAAGACCGGCATAGTAGCAGCTGTAGCATCGGCCAAGAGCTGGGGATAAGTCATCAAACCGTTATTAACCATTTGAAGAAGCTTGGATTCACAAAGAAGCTCGATGTATGGGTGCCACACACGTTGACGCAAAAAAAAACATCTTTGACCGTATCGACGCATGTGAATCGCTGCTGAATCGCAACAAAATCGACCCGTTTCTGAAGCTGATGGTGACTGGCGATGAAAAGTGGGTCACTTACGACAACGTGAAGCGCAAACGGTCGTGGTCGAAGCCCGCTGAAGCGGCTCAGACGGTGACCAAGCCCTCATTAACGGCCAGGAAGGTTCTACTGTGTGTACTGCTGCTGTACTGCCAACAACTGGACCGCTTGAAGGTAGCACTCATGAAGAAGAGGCCATCTTTGATAAACAGAGGCCGCATTGTCTTCCATCAGGACAACGCCAGGCCACACACTTCTTTGGTGACGCGCCAGAAGCTCCGGGAGCTCGGATGGGAGGTTCTTTTGCATCCGCCGTATAGTCCGGACCTTGCACCAAGTGACTACCACCGATTTTTGTCCATGGCGAACGAGCTAGGTAGTCAGAAGTTAGCCACAAAAGAGGCCTGTGAAAATTGGCTATCCGAGTTTTTTTGCCAATAAGGAAGCGAGCTTCTATAACAGAGGTATTATGAAGTTGACATCTCGTTGGGAACAAGTCATCGAACAAAACGGCGCATATTTGACTTAAAACAGATGATTGTAACTAATTTTATGAACAAATGAAAATTTAAAAAAAATACCGCAGGACTTTTTTGACAGCCTAATATATCCAAGATTACGTAAAAAAATCATTGGTTGAAATCGGCCCACTACAAAAACTTGTGGGACTCCCACCAGTTTCCAAGGTTTTGGCTGCAAGGGTTCAACAAACCAGTTGCGGCTATTCAGTGGACAGTCCAATTGACTTTTTTTTGTTTGTTAAGTAATATATACCTAATAAAACTGTGATATCAGATTAATCATAGTAATTTATTTTCTCGTTGAAAAAATCGCGAAAATCACATACTTTTTATGATGTTCATAGTGTAATGCCCCTTAAAAACTGGCGTCAAAATCAAGAAGCGCCTTCGTCTGAATGACAAACGTATGGCACGACCAGAGTTGCCAACCTCCCAGTTTTTCCTGTATATTGCCAGTTTTTTTTGAGCATGCCAGAGAAACAGCCAAAGCCAAAACATCCACTTTTTTTTCATTTTTTCCACAGTTTAATCCTTCCAGTTTTCCAGTATCCAGTTTTATCTTTCTATATGGTATAAGCACACAGAAGTATGGTATGGTGTTTCCTCGCTAATTTGCCTCCATTTTATTGACATACAGTTTGATCAACAAAATTATGCCAGTTTGGGAAATGTTTATGTGGGCGCTGCTATCGAAATTATGTTGAAATGAATATTTGCCAATATGTAAAATTTCACAGAACGCCGTAGCTAATTTAATGACCATTCGATAAATTTTACATTACGCTATGCAATCAAATTCTAAAACATTTTTAATTCTCAATGAACCATTAATCATCAACATGGCGATAATTGATCCAAATATTGTCATTAAAAGGAAGCATATGTCAATTGTTCTCCTCCTACAAAATCTTCCAAATATTTGCGATCGAAATGATATTAAGGGAATCGATTATGAATTTAGGGAGATCCGAATTTTACTAACTTCAGTGTAAACGAACGCCAAAATGCTTCTTTCTTTTTGAGGTAAAGTTCTATCCCAAAAAGGTATGACATTTATTTTGCCAAATTGGAAATATTTAGTTGGGGAAAAAGAAATGTACACTGTCAATATATGGCAACACTTAAACATATTTTATGTTGTACTTAACGTATCGGGTCATACCATACGACTATTTAAAGACGACAATCTGTGCTACAAGTGTCCTTTTACAGTTTTGTGATTGTCCTTTTCAGTCTCAAGGTATAGCGCGTCAAAGATGGAGTCCACCAAGCAAGAAATTCGCCATATTTAACGTTTTTACTACCTGCGAGGTAAAACTTCAACGAAGGCGGCCGAAAAAATTTGTGTAGTTTATGGACCCGATACTGTAACGATTCGCACAGCACAGCGTTGGTTCGATTGATTTCGTTTTGGTGTAGAGGCTGTCGAAGATACACCCCGTACTGGTAGGCCAATCATCGTGGAAACCGATAAAATCGTTGAAATCATCCAAGTAGACCGGCATGTGAGCACTCGCTCGATTGGCCAGGAACTGGGTATAGACCATAAAACCGTTTGGAACCATTTGCAGAAGATTGGATACCAAAAAATCTGGATGTATGGGTGCCACACGAGTTGACGCAAAAAAATCTTTTATACTGAATCAACGCCGGCGATGAACTGCTGAAACGGAACGGACTCGACCCATTTTTGAAGAAGATGGTGACTGGTGATGAAAAGTGGATCACGTACGACAACCTTAAGCGAAAAAAGTCGTGGTCGAAGCGCGGTGAGCCGGCCCAAACCATCGCCAAGCCCGGATTGACGACCAGGAAGGTTTTGCTGTGTGTTTGGTGGGATTGGAAGGGAATCATCCACTATGAGCTGCTCAACTATGGCCAGAAATACGACATCTTTTTTTCCCCAACCATATATTATTACAGCATTATTGATTCTGACGCATTCCTCAGCAACCGTTGAGCTATTGTTTTCAGTATACAACTTGAACGAATCAAAACAAGGAAGTAGAACAGCAACAAAAACTATGCGAGTAATTCTAGCTTCACAAAATTGGGTAGAAATAAAAAATAATAAAGATGAATAAAGAACAATTCGCTGACCCGACCCTCTCCGTTTTTTGTTTTCGAAACTTACTACTCATGACGGAAGCTACCCAAAATCAAAATTTTTATCATCATATCATCATATTCAAATCACGACTTGTTTTCAAAAAGGGCGTATTCAAAATCATTAATTGGACAGGCCTGTAATGCGACACGAACAGTTGGACATTTAATCTATAATTGGACATTTTTGTGAATATACTTTTGCGAGAGTTTCACAACACGATACATTTTTAGGAGTGTTTTCCACCATTTCCCAATAATTTATGGTATTATAACTAAATTTTTAACACTTCAATCATGTCATCTACTTAATTACTATTGACTGTTGTTTTTATTCAAAAAGTAAAAACACACTGTGCAAATGATTGTTTGTTAGATTTTCAACGATTTTCCTGTTTTAACTTGTTTCTCACATTGTTTTTTTTTTGTTTGTGTTGTATTTGTTTATGTGTCCAATTATAGGTCACAATCGCCTCTAATGCGAAAATTAGAGACGAAACACTGTATTAAGTTGGATATATCTCGAAAATATGTCATATAATCTGCATTTTAAATGTTATTTTTATTTTTGTTTTCCAACAACTTTGTCAAACATCATATTTTAACATTTGGATATTAAAAAAAAAATTGATGATTTCGAGAACGCCCTTTTAAAAATCAGTCGTAATTTAAATTGGTTATAATGATAATTATGGCTTTGTGTAGCTTCCATCATAAGTATCAAAATTCAATAAAAGCGAATAGTTGACGCCTGCTGTTTTCGGCTGATTTGGAGTGGAAGTGGTCTAAAGCAAGATCAGGATTAGTTAGAAGGAAACAACATGTATAAAAAAAGTTAAATGTTAAAATGTATGATAACATAAAAATGCTAATTAAAAAAAATGCTAATTACTTCTATTGTCACTGTATATAGTAATTTTTATTGCTAATATAAACAAAATTGAGAAAAAACTATTCTTACAGCTTTTTTCCAGTATTTTTCGAATTGTTCCAGCTTTTTTCGAATTTTCAGCTTTTTCAAAAATTTGGTTGGCAACTCTGGGCACGACTGGCTTTTATGGAATCGTTGTCAGCTGAGGTATGGAATGTTATCAGTTGTTGAATTTACAGTTATGTTTAATAAAACGACTCCATGAGGTCTGATGATGAATGCCCTGGAAAATATTTTTTGTGGACTTTTTTTTTTTTTGTGGTCTTCATACTGAGGAACAAAAAAAATGCTTTTGATGTTTGAATAGAAATATGAAATTTGTATTCCATGTCTAAAGAAAACACGACACTCCTATAGAATAAGCAGATGAATTAGAAAAAAAACTTTTGATTTTTCAAAGATCGATTCGGCATAGATCGATTCTCTAGTACAGATTTAATCAGTGGATCGATCCCTACGCCGTTTGGAGAATCGATTCGACAAGATCGATCTTTTTATAAAGATCACCAATCCTTGTCTCAATTCGTTTGCATCTTAGAAACCTCCGGAACCATGTTGGGTTCAATTGAAGAACAGTCAGCCAAGTCAGTGACCTACAGATTGTAAGCAATATATGCAATTTATGCAATTTATTAGGCAAACCTCGCCTTCTTCATGGAAACAAAAATCTCTAATGAATTATTTATTTTAAAAATAATAACCAACAAATTCAATCAAACAATTTCGTAGTGTGCGATAAACTCGATCTACTATCCTACGATTACTCAATTGTTCTTCAAATAATTCAATCAAGAAAAAATCGAATCAAACACCATTGCCAAAAGGCAAACCAATTCAACAAACCTTCACAAATCGGTTTTTATTCGAAGGAATCGATACGTTAGAGAATCGCAAGATTGGGTTTATTGTAATGGATAGAGATTGTGCAAAATGTTGCTCATGAAGAAAACCCATTTTATTCTTATCTGACTCCAAAATTTCATTCTATGTACAATAGTCAATATATCTACATTTCTTAACCAACAAAGTTGTTAGGCCACCATCCGCTAGAGCCAGTTTTCGAGCTGCGAAAGCAAAACAATAATAAAATGTCGGATGTTATGACAATATAAAATCGATGTTTGTCGTAAAAACCGAATACCAGTGGAAGGGAATATTTGCTTTGAAAAATATGAAAAACGAAACCCTTATGGGGCTTTCTGCCTTCCACAAATATTCCACTGACGGTACTCAAAATGAATGATAATTCGTTACTCAAACGAAATTAATTGTTTGAAATTGAAAAGCGAAACGAAAAACGCGTTATTCCCCACCGAAGTGACGTTCCTTTTGTGTTGTCATCGACTAAAACGTAATCAACATTTGTTTGGATGATTGAAAGTGTGAACAAAGCTAGCAGCTAATCACTTTCGCAAAATCTCGATAATCAATTATGCAAAATTGTATTAGTTCGAAACTCGCAAATTAAAAGGAAACTAACCGTGTGAATTAATTACGATATTATTTACCTTTTTTCCTAATCGAGATGAATTAACGCAGCGAAGCCTTTCCGACGTAATTAATTCATACCCTCTCAAAGTCGTGTTCATTTCCGCTCAGTCGGCGAAAACCGTATCCGCGTTGCGATGAAATCCCGTGTAAAGACAATACTGATAATTAGGGACGCTTCGCCTATCGCAAACCATTTAAGCTACACTTCAACGACTATCAGGCCGCAATTTAACTTCGCGCGGCCAGTGGACTCTGGTGAGTTTGGGGAATTTCCTACTCTTCCGGTGGCGGGCAACGCTGGAGATCAAGAGCATAATTATCATCCCCCGAGCGAAGCAATAATACGTTATCGTTTGTCGCCAGCAGGCGCGAACCTGATGTTTTGGCAAATACGAACTTTTGAACTTGTTTGTTGGTATAGTAAAACCGAGTTATTAAATTAAGCTGCTTCGGAACAGAAATAACGACACGACACGGGTACTGATGAAAGGGTATGGTTTAGCTTTCATTTTTTCGACAACCATTACGAACGATATCCATTAAGCTCGAAAACATTTCCGTTATTACGTCTGTGGATTTTATTTTACATGTTAGGAGTTTTCGAGTGGTTAGCGTCACACATTATTATGTCGGGAGCTTCGTCAAATAAATTTCTTTGAGCCTGCAACACTGGGGTTACGTGTTTTCTGGAGATTACTACTCAGAATGCATTCAAGACGTGTTATTTGACATGAGAAATCACGACTAAGTATTACTAATAAAAATGACGCAAATGGTACCTACCTTCAAAGAAGTTTCTCGCGGAACGTTAGTGCCATTCTAGCAGTGGCAACGCGTGACCAAGTGAACTACCTGTTCAGTCAACAATGGTGTGTGTGTTTTCTACAGTTTCCATCGTTTAGCAGAACACTTTGAACCTCAAATGTCATTTTTACGCAAGACGGCGCATTAATAGTAGTGATCGCTTCATACATAGCTGACTGCATTTGCCCTGGCGCGCTCGAATATGCAGAAAAGTGTTCGAATGACGACGGGTTCAGGTGAATGGTTTGAACTCGGTAGTCATTACAGCTCGTTTCGTAGGGTTGTGCTGCGTGCGGGTTGTGTGATGTAGTAAAAAAAATCTTCACGGTGCAGAAGTTTCACACGAACAGAACAGAAAATAATGATATTCGGGATAATACGGAAATTACAAATAAATTACATAATTTTTACCATCCATGCTAAATGTGGAATCATAAAAAAACACTTCTTTTTTTTCCAAAATATATATTTTTATCAAGGCCCATATGGCGTTAGCCTGACGGGGCCGGAGTTCAATATTTTGACAATTTTTCTTATTATCAATGTTAGTAATATTCAACCGATTACTCGCGGTCGGCTCGAGGTTAGTTAAAAACACTTCTTTGATTTTTTTTCTAAATTGTCTACTTATGAACAGTTTGAACAGGCGGACGAGATGCCTCTGCATTCAAGAACATACCAATTGATTCGAAAATTCTCAAAAGTTTGTTTGTGATTACCATTCTCTAGCCCATAAATGGTTTAAATTGATGAAAATTTAAAGAATTTCTGTTCTACCATACATCTGTTCTAATTATTTCTGTCTTTATCCACCGGTGCTTATATACAACTGTAAATAAATCGCGCGTAAATCGGTTGCTCGAAAACAAATGCAGTGAACAAGCAATGCAACATGTGAACGGCCACTGTCAAAAGAAGAAACATTGCAATCAATACTCCTCCCGTTGGCAAATGATTGAAAACTTGCGATTTCTATTACACAGTTTCATTCCAGTCAGCAAAAAGTTAACAGTCTTTCTCAACGCAGATGCAAGACAAAACACACTTGGGATGATCAGTATTGGAAAACGCAAATCAACACTTGTTGGAATAGAAATTCTATAAATCGCGTTGAAGTCTAAGGAACTAATAGATTCATCAACGAAATTTTTCATCAATGGAAACATAATCGGGTCTGTGCGTCGTCTCTAGGGCAGTGCATTGATAATGACGAAAAATGGATAGTCTCGTAACGTTTTCTCTGCTATCTTCCCTCCTGAAAGTCAACTTGTTGGAGAGCGTGTGCGTCATTGCCCCTGTTGTTTGTATCTGATCTCAAATGCAGAGATATTTCTTCTTTGATTTTTTAGGTGACAGCAATCGCGCAGAATACATTCGGTCAAGTACAAACTAGGGGTGCTATTGGGGATCAATAAGTGCCACTCATTTTTTCGAATTGACCTTCCACCTATTGGAGGGATTGAAGCTGTTGCTTGTCATGCAAACATCAGAGGCAAAGACCTCTGTATTGTCAGCTTGTATTGACCTCCGAGAGCTGCGGTTAGCCGCAAGCAACTTGTTGACATGTGCTCACTCCTTCCTGAGCCACGATTGATCTTAGGAGACTTTATCTCTCACGGAACTGCCTGGGGGGAACAGTACGACGACAATCGTTCATCGATGATATATGACCTTTGTAACAGCTTCAATATGACCGTTTTGAACACTGGGGAAACAACACGTGTACCTAAACCTCCTGCTAACCCAAGTGCTCTTGACCTCTCGCTTTGCTCGAATTCATTATCGTTAGATTGCAAGTGGAATGTAATCCAGGACCCCAACGGTAGTGATCACTTGCCAATCAAAACTTCCATCACCATTGGGTCGAATTCTTCTGAATCTATAAACATGGCATATGACCTCACAAGACACATTGACTGGGAAAAGTATGCGGACGCGATTGCTCTAGCCATCAATTCCAGAGATGGTTTACCTCCATTGGAGGAGTATAACTTCCTTTCTCGTTTGATCTATGACAGCGCGGTTCGCGCTCAAACGAAACCCGTTCCAGGTTCCACCATTCACCGAAGGCCTCCCAATCTATGGTGGGATAGCCAATATTCCAAGCTTTATATAGAAAAATCGAATGCATTTAAAGCTATTCGGAAACGTGGAACTCTTGAAAAATTTCAAACGTATTTAGCCCTTGAGAATCAATTCAAAAATTTGATCAAAGGGAAAAAACGTGCTTATTGGCGAAATTTCGTGGGAGGTTTGTCACGAGAAACGTCAATGAAAAAATTATGGAAAGTGGCTCGAAACATGAGAAATCGCTCTTCAACGAATGAAAGCGAAGAATATTCACATCGATGGATTTTTAATTTTGTACGAAAGGTTTGTCCCGATTCCGCTCCCGTGCAAAAAATTGTTCGAGATATACCACAAGATAGGTGCGATCTTGATTCTGAGTTTTCGATGGTAGAATTCTCTCTTGCTCTCCTTTCATGTAACAATTCTGCTCCGGGATCGGATCGAATTAAGTTCAACTTGTTGAAAAACCTCCCTGATGTGGCGAAACATCGCTTGTTGAATTTATTCAATCGGTTTCTGGTACATAATATTGTTCCAGATGATTGGAGACAAGTACGAGTTATAGCTATTCAAAAACCCGGAAAACCCGCATCCGACTTAAATTCGTACCGCCCAATAGCAATGCTGTCTTCTATACGGAAATTGTTGGAAAAAATGATCTTGTTTCGCCTTGATCGATGGGTTGAAACGAATGGCCTACTCTCAGATACACAATATGGGTTCCGCAGGGGCAAGGGGACGAATGATTGTCTTGCGTTGCTTTCTTCAGAATTTCAAATGGCTTACGCCGGAAAAAAACAAATGGCTTCAGTATTCTTGGACATAAAGGGGGCCTTTGATTCAGTTTCAATAGAGGTCCTGTCAGACAAATTACACTCTCGGGGTCTGCCGCCTCTATTGAATAATATGTTATATAACTTGCTTTGTGAGAAACATTTAAATTTTTCTCACGGGGATTCGACAGTAAGTCGGGCTCCTACATGGGACTCCCCCAGGGCTCATGTTTAAGCCCCCTTTTGTACAACTTCTATGTAAGCGACATCGACAATTGCCTTACACAAAATTGCAGCCTAAGACAACTTGCAGATGATGGAGTGGTGTCTGTCGTAGGATCAAACGAATCCGACCTGCAAGGACCCTTACAAGATACTTTGAACAATTTTTCAACCTGGGCCATTGGGCTAGGCTCGAATTCTCCACGGAGAAAACAGAGATGGTGGTTTTTTCTAGGAAGCATAGACCAGCAAAACCAAAGCTTCAACTTTTGGGTAAACCGATCACTCATGCTATGTCATTCAAGTGTATTGGGGTCTGGTTCGACTCCAAATGTACTTGGGGGGCCCATATTAGGTATCTGAGTAAAAAATGCCAACAAAGAATAAACTTTCTCCGTACAATTACCGGCACCTGGTGGGGAGCCCATCCCGAAGATCTTATAATGTTGTATCGAACAACTATTCTCTCAGTGATGGAGTATGGCAGTTTCTGTTTTCAATCAGCTGCCAAAACACACCTCATTAAACTCGAGCGAATTCAGTATCTTTGTCTCCGTATCGCGTTGGGATGTATGCCCTCAACGCATACCATGAGTCTCTAGGTTTTGGCAGGCCTACTCCCACTAAAAGATCGCTTCAATTTATTATCTCTTCGGTTCCTCATCCGGTGTAAGGTTATGAACCCATTGGTGATCGGAAATTTTGAGCAGCTGATCGAGCTAAATTTTCATTCTGGATTCATGAGCTCATATCATGAATTCGTCTCCATGCAGGTTGATCCTTCTTCGTATATTCCTAACCGTGTTTGTTTTCCTGACTACATCAATTCCTCTGTACATTTTGATCTGTCCATGAAGCAGGATATCCATGGAATTCCAGATTATCATCGATCGGGGATCGTTCCTACGATTTTCAAAGCAAAGTATGGGCGTGTCAATTGTGATAATATGTACTTTACTGATGGGTCCTCTATGAATGAGTCCACAGGATTTGGAGTGTTCAACAAATTTTTTAGTACCTCACACAGTCTTCAGTATCCTTGCTCAGTGTATATTGCTGAATTGGCAGCAATACACTGGGCGCTGGACAGCGTCGCCTCACGACCTGTTGAACACTATTACATTGTAACGGATAGTCTGAACTCTGTCGAAGCTATCCGTTCAGAGAGGCCGGAAAAGCACTCGCCGTACTTCCTTGAGAGAATACGAGAAATTTTGAGTGCTTTATCCAGACGCTGTTATGTCATTACCTTTGTCTGGGTCCCTTCACATTGGTCAATTCCGGGTAATGAGAGGGCTGACTCATTAGCAAAGGTAGGTGCAATTGAAGGCGAAAATTATCAGCGTCAAATCGCCTTCAATGAATTTTATTCTTTAGTTCGTAAAAATACCATCGTTAACTGGCAACGCAAATGGAACGAAGATGAATTGAGCCGTTGGCTCCACTCAATTATCCATAAGGTTAGCCTCAATCCGTGGTTCAAAAGTCTGGACTTGAGTCGGGACTTTATTCGCACCTTCTCCCGACTCATGACCAATCACTGTTCGTTAGACGCGCTGCTTTTTCGTTTTAACCTTGCCGACAGCAATCTCTGCGGTTGTGGCCATGGTTACCACGACATCGAACACGTTGTTTGGTCGTGCGAGTTGTATCTTGTCGCCAGATCGAATTTAGAAAACTCCCTTCGGGCTGGAGGAAAGCAGTCCAATGTGCCAGTGAGAGATGTGTTGGCTCGGTTAGATCTTGATTACATGTCCCAAATATATGTTTTCCTTAAAGCTATCGATCTTCGAGTGTGATTGTTCATACATCCTTTTCCCCTCCTTTTCGTCCTTCGCGAGCTATCGGTTCCCTTCCTACTAACATTAGAATAAGTTAAATTGTAAATACATATTAGATGTAAGGATAGTTTTAATAATTGAGTGTGAAGTGTCAGTGTGAATGAGAATGTGAATGTGAATGTGAGTGCGAGTGTAAACACACATCTCCTTACATCCCATCCTTTTCCTAATGAAAATGTGTCACCCTTCTAAACTCGAGTCGACCGCGAGTAATCGGTTTCCTATTTCATTAACCATAGAATTAAGGAAACAACATGTTGATATATGCTAGTTGAAATATAGTTAAGAGTTTGGCTCCATTAAACTTATGTAACTGAGCCTGTAAAAATAAACGGATTAATAAAAAAAAAAAGTACAAACTGAACGTTTTTCAATTTTTGTTAAGTTGGTTCTACTGTCAGTGGTCCTAATTAAACTTTTTGGGCAGAGAAATGGTCCGTTGAAGCGACGCTGTTCCTCCGGAGAATCAAAGGATCCATAACCAGATTCGAAGACGTCAAATCGATGACAGAGCAACGAATCCTATCCAGGTTAAGAACCGATCACTGCAACATGTCTCACAACTTCAACAGGGTACCCATTCATCCCATTTGTGACTTGTGCGAGGTTCGCAATTCAGTCGAACACATCGTCTGTATTTGCCCAAAGTACGAGAACCTTCGGAACTTACACGGGATCAGCGCGAGCATTCGTGATGTGATGGGCGATGACCCTTTACGGACTGCTGCACTGCTCTGTTTTTTAAAAAATGCCGATCTGTATTTCAAAGTCTAAACAAAAAAACATGTGATCAAATCGAAGATCCTTGTTTCTTCCTCTTCGCGATCAGGGGAACAAGAAAAGTCGGCATCTTCGAACGGCGCGGATTTTCCGTTATTGGTAAGCGGAAATCCTCGTCAAACGACCAGGGAGGAAAAAAACAAAAGTTCAAATGTGTAGAAACTCTAGTGATGAAATCTGTTTTTTGTTAACTGTATTATTGTTGATTGCTCGTCCGTATGTGCATGTAAAATGAATTAATGTTTATTGTAAGCGCACATCGCGGCATGGTTCATAGCTCGAGGGGAAACATGCAACACAAATCGAGCAGAATTTTGTTGTTTCGGGCACAGAAAGATTCTGAGAATTTTCCTCAGAGGAGATGCAATACTTATGCGCTAGAGACAGCTTACTTACTATGTAAAGGTGGAGTTTACTTCGCAAATATTCTCTTTTCGCTATCTATCTTCGTTGTTTCTACTCTAGCGGCTGCATAAGTTGCCCGTTATTGACAGCTCTGTTCGGGAAATCACACAAACGGATAGAACAAATGTATGAGGAAATGGGAATGCTTCTTTTTTTTTTAACCAAAATATATATTTTCATTAAGGCTCATATGGCGTCAGCCTAACGGGGCCGGGAGTTCAATATTTTGACAATGTTTGCTTACAACTATGTTAGTAATATGTAACCGATTACTCGCGGTTGGCTCGAGGATAGTATTACAAGTGTTCTCATAATTGGGATGTTGCAGTCTTCAGTGCTCTGTACGTGTACCCGACATGGAATACTTTCTATTGGGATGCAGCTGACCGTTGATCAGCAGCGCCCCCCTAGTCTACACCCCATATCTAGCGTGGTGTGTCTTTCTCGACTCGAGGAATCCAGGATAGAATGATCACTAGCCGGCGCAATCATCAGCTCGTGTAGAGTTGTCATGAGCGGTACAATCTATGGCTCTTGTTGAATCATCAGTGGACTGCACAACCTTCGGCCCGTGTATCTGTAAAGAGTGTGTGTATGTATTGCCGCGACTAAGTAAAAGTTTATAGATCGGATAGGAGGGATATGAAACAGGGACACAACGAAGGAAACATCATTAAACGTTGACATCGGCGTTTCTGAGGAACAGGTATAGATGGAGCAGTGATGCAGGAATGCTTCTATTTTTCATCAATTTAAACCATATACAGACTATGGAATTGTAATGTTTAGCATATCAATCAAATGTTAGAAAGTTTCCGATTCGAGTAGCATGTAAATCGTTAAAAACCGTTCGCAGCAAGAATAGTTATTAACGTTAACTATATTTCATAAAAACGTGACCTGTTTTCTGATTTGGCACCCTCAATCAAAGACGTAGTCCTACGTAAAAAATCAACTATGTCGAAAACACGAAGACACGTGCCTGGTATATAGCATTCAAAGATAGTCGAGAGAAGAAGAAAATGAAAGGAATGGTGCTCGAAAATCGTCATTTAAGTTTGAGAGAGCTAGCATGTGAATTAAACATCTCTCACGAGACCGTTTGTCATATTTTGGTTGATGTTTTGGGGATGAGAATAGTCGCAGTACGACTAGTGCTAAAATAGCTCAATTTCAACGCATAACTACTGGCAACGAGAGATGAGTGAACGAGTATGACATGCAAATGAATCAACAATGAACCGCTGCAAACGTGTCGAAATCGACCAATATCACGTCAAAGTCGATCAAAAGTGAAGTAGTATATTATCTTGGCGTTATTAAGCGTTTTTTTTTATATTTTTTTATATATAAATCGTTTATTTTTACAGGCTCAGTTACATTAGTTTAAAGGAGCCGAATTCTTAAGTATATGTTTTAAAACTATACATAAATAATTTTCCTAACACTATGGTTAGTAAGGTGGAAAACCGATTACTCGCGGTTTACTCGAGTTTAGAGGGTGACATCTTTCAGGAAAGGGATGGGATATAAGGGAATTGTTACAATGTTGATGATCACACTCGATTCTTAAATCTATTGTATATTTACATTTCAACTTATTTTACTGTTTATACCAAGGGGGCCAATCGCTCGCAATGGATGAAAAGGAGGGTATAAGGACATAGGTACAATCACACACGAAGATCGATAGCTTTAAGGAAAACATATATTTGGGTCATGTAATCAAGGTCTAACCGAGCCAACACATCTCTCACCGGCACATTGGGCTGTCTTCCTCGGGCCCGAAGGGAGTTTTCTAAATTAGATCTGGCGACAAGATACATCTCGCACGACCAAACAACATGCTCGATGTCGTGATAACCTTGACCACAGACGCAGAGATTGTTGCTGGCAAGATTGAAACGAAAGAGAAGCGCATCTAACGAACAGTGATTGGACATGAGTCGGGAGAAGGTGCGAATAAAGTCCCGACTCAAGTCCAGACTTTTGAACCACGGTTTGAGGCTAACCTTAGGGATAATCGAGTGAAACCACCGGCCCAATTCATCTTCGTTCCATTTGCGTTGCCAGTTAGCGATGGTATTTTTACGGACTAAAGAAAAAAGTTCATTGAAGGCGATTTGACGCTGGTAAATGTCGCCTTCAATCGCACCTACCTTTGCTAATGAGTCAGCCCTCTCATTACCCGGAATTGAGCAATGTGAAGGGACCCAGACAAAGGTAATGACATAACAGCGTCTGGATAAAGCACTCAAAATTTCTCGTATTCTCTCAAGGAAGTACGGCGAGTGCTTTTCCGGCCTCACTGAACGGATAGCTTCGACAGAGCTAAGACTATCCGTTACAATGTAATAGTGTTCAACAGGTCGTGAGGCGACGCTGTCCAGCGCCCAGTATATCGCTGGCAATTCAGCAATATACACTGAGCAAGGATTCTAAAGACTGTGGGAGGTGCTAAAAATTTCGTTGAACACTCCAAATCCTGTGGACTCATTCATAGAGGACCCATCAGTAAAGTACATATTATCACAATTGATACCCCCATACTTTGAATCGAAGATCGTTGGAGCGATCCTCGATCGTTGATAATCTGAATATCCATGGATATCCTGTTTCATGGACAGATCAAAATGCACAGAGGAATTGATGTAGTCAGGAAAACAAACACGGTTGGGAATATACGAAGAAGGATCAACCTGCATGGAGATGAATTCATGATATGAACTCATGAATCCGGAGTGAAAATTTAGCTCAATCAGCTGCTCAAAATTCCCGATCACCAATGGGTTCATAACCTTACACCGGATGAGGAACCGAAGAGATAATAAATTGAAGCGATCTTTTAGTGGGAGTAGGCCTGCCAAAACCTCGAGACTCATGGTATGCGTTGAGGGCATACATCCCAACGCAATACGGAGACAAAGATACTGAATTCGCTCGAGTTTAATGAGGTGTGTTTTGGCAGCTGATTGAAAACAGAAACTGCCATACTCCATCACTGAGAGAATAGTTGTTCGATACAACATTATAAGATCTTCGGGATGGGCTCCCCACCAGGTGCTGGTAATTGTACGGAGAAAGTTTATTCTTTGTTGACATTTTTTACTCAGATACCTAATATGGATCCCCCAAGTACATTTGGAGTCGAACCAGACCCCAAGTTACTTGAATGACATAGCATGAGTGATCGGTTTACCCAAAAGTTGAAGCTTTGGTTTTGCTGGTCTATGCTTCCTAGAAAAAACCACCATCTCTGTTTTCTCCGTGGAGAATTCGAGCCTAGCCCAATGGCCCAGGTTGAAAAATTGTTCAAAGTATCTTGTAAGGGTCCTTGCAGGTCGGATTCGTTTGATCCTACGACAGACACCACTCCATCATCTGCAAGTTGTCTTAGGCTGCAATTTTGTGTAAGGCAATTGTCGATGTCGCTTACATAGAAGTTGTACAAAAGGGGGCTTAAACATGAGCCCTGGGGGAGGCCCATGTAAGAGAACCGACTTACTGCCGAATCTCCGTGAGAAAAGTTCAAATGTTTCTCACAAAGCAAGTTATATAACATATTATTCAATAGAGGCGGCAGACCCCGAGAGTGTAATTTGTCTGACAAAACCTCTATTGAAACAGAATCAAAGGCCCCCTTTATGTCCAAGAATACTGAAGCCATTTGTTTTTTTTCGGCGTAAGCCAATTGAATTTCTGAAGAAAGCAACGCAAGACAATCATTCGTCCCCTGCGTCCCCTGCCCCTGCGGAACCCATATTGTGTATCTGAGAGTAAGGCATTCGTTTCAACCCAACGATCAAGGCGAAACAAGATCATTTTCTCCAACAATTTCCGTATACAAGACAGCATTGCTATTGGGCGGTACGAATTGAAGTCGGACGCGGGTTTTCCGGGTTTTTGAATAGCTATAACTCGTACTTGTCTCCAATCATCCGGAACAACATTATGCTCCAGAAACTTATTGAATAAATTCAACAAGCGATGTTTGGCCACATCGGGGAGGTTTTTCAACAAGTTGAACTTAATTCTATCCGATCCTGGAGCCGAATTGTTACTTGAAAGGAGAGCAAGAGAGAATTCTACCATCGAAAACTCGGAATCAAGATCGCACCTATCTTGTGGTATATCTCGAACAATTCTTTGCACGGGAGCGAAATCGGGACAAACCTTTCGCGCAAAATTAAAAATCCATCGATGTGAATGTTCCTCGCTTTCATTCGATGAAGAGCGATTTCTCATGTTTCGAGCCACTTTCCATAATTTTTTCATTGACGTTTCTCGTGACAAACCTCCCACGAAATTTCGCCAATAAGCACGTTTTTTACCTTTGATCAAGTTTTTAAATTGATTTTCAAGGTCTAAATACGTTTGAAAATTGTCAATGGTTCCTCGTTTCCGAAAAGCTTTAAATGCATTCGATTTTTCTACATAAAGCTTTGAACATTGGCTATCCCACCATGGATTGGGAGGCCTTCGGTGAATGGTGGAACCTGGGATGGGTTTCGTTTGAGCGCGAACCGCGCTGTCATGGATCAAACGAGAAAGGAAGTTATACTCCTCCAATGGAGGTAAACCATCTCTGGAATTGATGGCTAGAGTAATCGCGTCCGCATATTTTTTCCAGTCAATGACACATTGTGAGGTCATATGCCATGTTTATAGATTCAGAAGAATTCGACCCAATGGTGATGGAAATTTTAATTGGCAAGTGATCACTACCGTTGGGATCCTGGATTACATTCCACTTGCAATCTAACGATAGTGAATTCGAGCAAAGCGAGAGGTCAAGAGCACTTGGGTTAGCAGGAGGTTTAGGCACACGTGTTGTTTCCCCAGTGTTCAAAACGGTCATATTGAAGCTGTTACAAAGGTCATATATCAACAATGAACGATTGTCGTCGTACTGTTCCCCCCAGGCAGTTCCGTGAGAGTTGAAGTCTCCCAAGATCAATCGTGGCTCAGGAAGGAGTGAGCACATGTCAACAAGTTGTTTGCGGCTAACCGCAGCTCTCGGAGGCCAATACAAGCTGACAATACAGAGGTCTTTGCCTTTAATGTTTGCATGACAAGCAACAGCTTCGATCCCTCCAATAGGTGGAAGGTCAATTCGAAAAAATGAGTGGCACTTATTGATCCCCAATAGCACCCCTCCGTATCTGTCATCACGGTCCAAGCGTATAATATTAAAATCGTGGAAAGAGAGATCATCTCGCGAAGAAAGCCAAGTTTCGGACAGAGCAAAAACATCACAATTGAACTTATGAATTAAAAATTTGAATGCATCCAATTTAGGGATAAGACTACGACAATTCCACTGTAAAACAGTGATATCTCCGACCTCTCTATTCAAATTAGACATCAAGAGAGATAATCATTGCAAGGAGGGGCCATGTTTGCATCAATTGTTGCAAAATTGTCTTTAGTACTGGAAGCATTGAGATGACAATGGTTCTGATGGAATCGGAAACATTAAAACACGTGAAGATTTGATCCACAAGGTCAGTCAACTTTATAAATCCCGATTGGGAAGTTGAGCTGGACGCCAAAAAAGGGACAGTTGGGGTTTTTGATGTCCCCTCGAGTGCTGGGTCGTTCGAAGGTGAACTATTCCCACGGAAGCCAGGAGGAACCTGATTTTGCTTGTCCGCTGCACTCGATATTTTAGGCAAGCTAACATGGGGTACCACCGATGGGACTTGTCGTTGAACTTTGGGAGTGGACAAATTTTTGCGCCGGGAATTCCCTTTGAAAATAAACGGTGTGCCCTCGTTAGCTGTATCCGCTTCCAATTCGTCAACTGGCAGTGAAGCAAAGACATTGTTTGTTGGTAATGGTTGTTGTTGAGCCAGTGGGGAAGCGCCCTTTAAGATATCCGCGAAAGTGCGTTTCGAGCGTTCCTTCAAAGAGCGCTTTTGTTTATCCCAGCGACTCTTGTAAGTTTCACAAGCTGAGAGCACGTGTGGAGATCCCCGGGAGGGCGGCACCAGCAAAAGTGACTCGAAACGAGTCGTACGGCGTAAATTTCTTTTCTACTCCTTCCTGGGTAACTTTTCCAAGTTGGCGACATTCCAAGATTTTGACTTCCATCGAAGGAAGCCTCTTGAACCTGCCAACTCCCATACTTTCTATAGTTTTGCACGTCAGACCCGTTTCAGATATAACGCCCCCAATTTCTACGTTATGGGAGGGAATAAAAACTCGATATTCGAGGATGAAATGCTTATCAGCAACAATATCGTTCGCGTCCTTTCGGTTAGTCACGACAACTCGCAGTTTGTTCGGTCTTACTTTGCAAATTTCCTAAACAGAGGTGTATCTTTTCAGATCTGTCATAATCTGTACGACCCTCAAGGCTTTACCATTAGGTTTGGGCCGGAAAAAAACAACCTAAGGACCAGCGCCAGGCGCATCGTCCGGATAAACCCTGACACGGGGAGCGGAAACAATAGGAGAGGAATTCGAGGACAAGGTTTGAGTGGGGACAGTAACATCAGAGGGGGGAAGGGATGTCGATGATTGGGTGGAAGTATTGGAGGAATCAGGGGAAAGGTTTGCAATCTTTTTTTTTTGGAGGGGGGCTTGGTAGTGTGAGTTGACTCGTCCCCAGAAGAAGAATCTTCGGGCATAGGAGTCCGTTTAAGGGACTTACTACACCCTGTTTGAGCAAGCGAGGGGGAGTCTGAAATGTCCATGTCTAGACCCCCACCCTCCTCCATTCTTAGAACGAACGATTATTATTTTTACAATTTTTTTATCTCACTTGTAAAAAAAAAATAAAAAAAAACTTAAATAAAATAAAAATAATCACATAAATTTGTTGTTCCGATATGCGCTCTGTTACCCTATTAAGGGAGACACAAAAGTCACGCGCTACGGAGACAACACAATGGCAGAAGTTATTGTTGTACTCAACTGAGCGTCAACCACGTGTTGACGATGCCGTTATGGTTATTGATCCACTACAGACGCCGATCCAGACCACTGCAGAGGCGCTGCTTCCTCGGTTCTGACTGCTTTGGGCACTTTGGGCACTAATTCACCACAGAACACACGAGAAAAAAAAACCAACTCGTTGGGGAGAAGAGAAAAAAAAACTTCGAGAACAATGCTTGAGGAGTGATGAATAGCACATCCAGCTCCATCAAGTTGTTAGCGAGGAATGAGTTATTAAGCGTTTGCGAGGTGAAGTTCGTCGCAAACGACCAGATTTGTGGAAGGATAATTTTTGAATTTTGCACCACGATAATGAATCCGCTCCTCGATCGATCATTGTTAACGAATTTTTGACCAAAAATGGCACGGGTGTGATTGAGCAGGCACCGTACTCTCCAGATATGGCCCATGTTCGGAACAATATTTTTCGTCGTATTTTCGAAACTCAAATTACCGCATCGTGGGTCCGGTTTTGACAACATTGAATACATAAAAACAAATTCGAAGCGCGAAGATTATTCCTGAATTCAGATATAAAAACATGTTTCAATGACTGGATTATTCATTGGAAAAAGTGTATTGTATTGCTACAGCTGGGAACTACATTGAAGGAGATAATATAAATTTAGATGATAAATGAGGGGCTTAGAATGCAAGGGGTATAAGTGACTTGATCGATTTCTCTTCATCAACTTTTTTTCTACTTAATAACTCAACTGCAAAAACGTTCCAATTTAAGTTTGCTATATAAGCCGATAGATGAGGTTCTGACCTATCTTCCATATTGTCAAATACAGCTGGGAATGTATTTGCAGCTAAATTATGACCAAAAGAGAGAGTCGATGTAGAGAAATCGATCAAATCACTTACACCCCTTTCGTTCTGAGCCCCTCAAATAAAACATTTTCTTTAAAAACACAAATTCCTTATATTAATTTGACAGAATGTATATTTCACAATTCTTCGCGTGCTCAGTCAACTGATCTATTTTTTATGAACAATTTCCTCCCCTGACATTCCATTTCGTCATCGCTTTGACAAATGAAACGCAACAGTTCTCGATTGGTTAGATTAAATCACTGTTACAATACCTAGTAAGTTGTAAACGGTGAGAGTTGAATTACAGTATTTCCTCTCTGCAATGTCCGTAGAACGAACAGTGCATTTGCATTTCGAGCGAGCAATTTCCTTGCATATCAAAATTGGACATCGCGGCTACTCTAGTTGCATGGTATTGATAGCACAGATAGGTAAGCGCACAAATATGCAGAACATATGTATGCGTAAATGGAAATGCCAATTTCCGTTGATTGAAACCATTTACGAATAGATTGCAAAATCGTTTGCAGGAAAAATAGTTATTAATATTCTACATCAATTTTTTTTTCTATTTTAGTGACTTTCAACATTTTTGTCTGGTTCGTCACTGTTTCTTCCATTTTGGAAGAATGTCGGGAGTGGGAATTGAACTCTTGACCCTCAGTGTGAGAGGTATGGATGTTACCACCAGATCCAAATCGCCTCAACAACATCAAATATCTACCCACATTTCACGATAACGATCGCTTTTATTGGTAACCGTGCGACTCCGCTTCTCTGAAAAACACTGCGTTACGTTACCATCATGCCAAAATGCACACAAAATTATGACTTTATGTAGGTGTAATTAATGATAAGGTGGCATGATAATTTCCTCGAGTGATGCTAGTTACTTATTGTCTAAAAAGTTGTTTCAAACTGCCTGAGGGCAGTAATGTTCGCGACCGACAACGCGAATGATGAGCAAGTGTCCCATTTTCCATTGTCCCATGTCGTTTCGATGTCTAGCCCTATCATTAATCCCATCTAAACCACTCCTTTCACTCTAAAATTCAATGTGGGGTGCATAGAGCATATAAAGCATTATAGCTCGACGCACAGCAATAAATGAGACTCATACGAATAAATAAGTGGAGCATACAAAACGATCCCTACCAATATTTCATCCCAATCCCAAACTTCGAAAGTGTAGCACCGCGAAAATAAATTCCAAAGTGTTTAGATTGTATTCCAAGTATTTGAATTCACCTCTCTAAAGGGGGGAGGGTGCGCATAACTCGAGAACTAATCAAGCAAATGGAGCGAAATTCGGCCTCTACGAGAAATGTTTGTATAATGGTTTGACACCCCTTCCTTCTCTGGAAATGGGTGCCTCTTTGGTGGGTGCCAAAAATATTATACATATTTCAACCAATCATATTCTAATGAAACATGCCTATTGAAATTTGTAAAATTTTAAAAATTTGATAAGAAGATAAATCATTGAACAATTCTTCGATTAGACCCATGAATATTCGCTTAGTAAGAAAACGTGTATGTTTGAAGGTATTGATAACAAAAAATCCATTTTGGGCGGGACGAAGTTTACCGGGTTAGTATGTCATGAACATTTTTTTCCGTTCAATTTTTGTGTTATTGTTGAAAGTGAGATAAACAAATAATGATATAATGTATAGTAAAAGTGTTCTTTGTACTATTTTTTCAGAGCACGATAAACGTCCGAAATTCCTTTCTGACGGCCAGAAGAACCCCATCAAAGCAGTGTTCTAGTCTATAAATTTGAAAAAAAAACTCTATAATAAAGCCTGTCCACGTTAAATTTCGGACACTTTTCATTCAGTGTAGTTTATGAAATATTTCACTTACATGACAGCTGAAACCCTCCTCTTTATTTCGATGTTCAACATGTATACATTCTTCATCAGTTTGGTAAAAGATATAAGTCTATTTTACTGAAATAAACAATCGGTTTTGTTGTATTAAATGAATTTTTGTTTCACTGGCATCATCTTGGTGTCCGAAATTTAATGTGGACAGGCTTTATACTCTAGAAAGGACTTTCCGAAAATCCCATTATTCAGCGAGCTATAACCGTTTAAGTGATACGGTACCTAATCTAGTACGGCCTTGACAAAACACTTCAATCGCGGTTTTCTAAACTGGCGTACACGATATTTCAAGTTCTACTAAACCGATTTATTCCAAATTTGACGTGAATAAATCTTTATACATCTCTTTAGCGCATTAACTAATAAGACTTTTTCAATTTTAATATTTTGAAAATTGAAATTGTCATAAAAAACGTGCAAACGAAAAACAATTCATTTTTTCAATCGGTCGCCATTATTCCAAAAATATTTTTTTACTTGCTCGAGGATCAAACGATAGCAACGTCTTTACTGATTCAGAATCTGTCCGATTTTTTGTTTAGGATAGTCAGAAGTGTCGGAATCGTGTACGTCATGGCAGAATTTTTTTCGAACCCCCTCACTTCACCGGCTTGTAACTATTCCAATTTTTAATATTTTTTCCGTTCAGTTCGAGTTGTATTGTTAAAAGTTAAATAAACAAATAATGAAAAAATGTATAGTAAGAATATTCTTTGTTTTATTTGTTCAGAGCTCGTAAAAACGTCCAAAGTTCGTACCTTTACTCTTAAATACCTCCTAAAAACTGCCTTGAAAGCAAACTATCGCAAGAATATATGAATACGGAACCTGCTTGAAAACTAATCTCAGATTGGCCAGCGATTGAGGCATTTCGTCGGCTGGCATCAAAAGTACTATAAATGTTGTATTTGCCATGGCCAATCATGTTTCTATTTTGTTATCATGTTGAACGGACGTGCAAAGTTTTGCACCTCAGAATGCCTCGTACAAGTTTGAAATACAACGTAACCCATCGGTTTTCATACCATTGGGTGGAGTGTGTTTATGTATGATTAAATCACTAGTATTTTACGTAGGACACGTCTGTGAATTCTATATAGGAGGGGTCACTCTACGGAAAATGTACCGAAAAATTAAGGGATTTAAAATGAATATTACGCAAAAACGTTAATGCGGTAATTGTTTTGATTATATCTCCAATAATGAAGATAGTAAAACAAGTAAACAATTCAGCGAACAAAGCAGGAATGTTTTTCAGATTTTACTCGCTGCCTGCGCTATGGTGGAAGAGCAACGAACATTTTTGCATTCACGAACAGTACAAAAAAACTAGTTCGCAAAAAATATTGAACTAACGGTCGTTTTTTTTAAAGCGGTAGTTTGCCATACGAACTGATTACGAGCGAACCGTTTAGGAACGAATGATGTGCAGCTGAACTGAATACACGTAGAAAGCCGATTGCGTTGGACGGACCAGATGAATATGTCGAAAACTAAAAAAAACGGTATTGTCATTCGCAAACAATATGCATGTAACGGCGACTTTTTTTGTTAATGTATGCTTATTATTGAATTTAAAATTAGGATTGGTTTCATCATTGCAATCGAATTCGATTCTCGGGAAAGCTTTAATTGTCAATTTAATGTATTATGTACGTTAGACTACGTCTTTCATTTCTATACCGGGGTGTAAAATCAAAGTTTCGAAAACGAAAGCGTTACGCCGGAGACCGAGATGTTGAGCGTTAATAGCTCCTAAACAACCGAACGAAATGGTATGATAAACACTTCATTCGAAAGATAAAACGTCTACGCGTTATATACTTGTTACTTTTTCATCTAAAAACTGGTTTCAATAGCCTCAACATTGCTTGCAGAACAGGCTATTGAAATCACCAATCAGTATATAAGCGAGCGCCGCTCGGAAATCCACTCAGTTTAAAGTCCCTTAAAACCAAAAACTGAACTGAATTGAAATCCACTCAGTTATAATTGAACAGCGATTGGAGCATGCTGTCGCTGTTGTGGTGAAGCTAACTTCGTCTATCATGAAAACGCTGATGAACGGTGTCACCAAGAGCCTGTTTGTGCACCTTAGGCCAGAAGGGGATCCATCAGGAGGAGAGTGATGCCACAAACGGTTCCGCTTGAAACATCGGAGCAGCCACCACACACACATACACGTGCGGAACTATTTTCGTTTGGTTGCCACCCAGCATCGAGAAGATTCCGAAAAGATGTTATCGTCGCTGAGAAATAATCTATCATTTCTCCTGGGAATTGAAAAAAACATTCAAGCGAAAGAGTTTATTTTAATTTTTTCGAACCATATAACACTGCGACCAAATATATTTCGTTTTGGATTTTTCAATCAAGTGCGATCAAAGTAAGACCACGTCTTTCGGCAATTTATTAGAGGTGCAATGAATCTTAAGAAGGAATTCCCGCTCTACGCGCACTGGCAAACGATGTTTACTCAACAAATTGTCAAACGAGAAATGGGTGTTGTGAGAAAGGATGAGCGAACGCAAAAATTATGTAGACTGATTTGATGCAACAGATATTTTGCCTATTGGAAATGGAATACAAATCATATCACAATACAAGCAATGTATTATGTATTATACAACTTTCTTGTGATTGATTCTTTTGTTCAATATTGTGCCTTAAACAAAACGCTCTCGTTTTCGAAGTCCCCCAAATATTCATTTATTCATTCATTTAGAATTGATTCAGATGCAACTAAAAACAAATGATCACTAAATCAACGATAGTCCTACGTCACCTTTGCGGTTATACCACAGACCCACTTCCTGTTTTTTTCAATTCATTTGTAATATTTATATACTTTCTGATTATCAGAAAAAAACTAATTCGCGTTGATGTTGGAATGTCAATATATATCTGATTTTTTCAATAATTTACTATTGAAAATAAACAGAGTCAATTGATGAATAATGATTCCGGGTTCTTGCTGCCATTACAAATCTTACAATCCATTTGATGTTCTGTTTAGTTCAGGTTTTTTCTAGAGTCACTATTTGGAGTATTGAATTAGTTAAATTTACGAATTTCTGAACAGCTACAAAATTTCCTCAAAGTCCTACGTCAAGGTTCCGTCCGTGCCTTTAGACTCAGATTATTCTACTACTTTTAATGTTATACGTTGACAAAGGTAGGTGATGGTAGTAGAACAAATATAGAATCGCCTTTGTGTATTTAGAAGAATGGATGCATCACGTACATTGACAAAAAGGAAACAAAGTTCGACACATTGTTCTCACGAGAAAAAGAATGAATCATAAATCAAATTTCGATGCATTCTGAAATAATATTCAATGTAATAAAAATTTAATTGATTTCTATCATTTAATGCTGGAAGAGAAAGCTTTTGTGGATTGAGCAATGTTTTCGAACCTATTATTGATGATGATGATGATGTTTTGAATTATAGAGGATTTGAGGTTCAGACTATATCCTAGAAAAAGATCAATTTGTTATTCTAAGCTTAACTCTCAGTCTTGGGAAAGGCCATTTGGAAATCCATGCTGCCATTTGGTCGCTAGCTGGATGACTGATAAATCGTGAATGACTTATTGGTGACTTCTACCGATCCAACATTCAATCTTCGTGATTTCGAGCATTGTTTCCGTGTTAAAAGTGGTGTCAAAGTGCGGCACATTTCAATCCGGATGTGAAGAAGTTATTTTTTCAGGAGTGAGAGCTGTGTTCCTCGATGGAAAACTGAAGGTAAAATTTGTCGATGCTACCATATATTTGTACTAAAGACTTTTATTCATAAATTTCTATAATGTTTGTTCTCGCCGGCAAAAATTTCGTTGTCCTACACCACCCCTCTAGTTTTTCGATGAAAATCAAGATCTGTCTATTCCATCCAAAGCCCAATCTACGAAAGCAAAATTGACTTTTTGTAAAAAAAAACGAGTAAACGCAGAACGTATCTGTTTGCATAATTCTCGTAACTGCATTCAATGAGGTTAGAAAAAGTTTAGCCGGAGGAGCAATTCAATGGAGTACAATATTCATTGCTATCCATGCAGCGTCATAATTCACCGTCTAGATGATTGAATTGTTTTGATATTTTCTAATGCCGTTAGTTACCGCCAGAGCTTCAATTTTTATTCGCTCAGAGCACATCATTCGTTCCCAGAGCTACGAAGAATGCTGATGTTGATTGCGTGTAACCCTCCTTCGAACAGTGTGATATGTCTCATTGGAAACGCCTACAAACGCTAGCATATTCCCCACTCTTCTTTCACTGATGGATAGCTGAATGGTGTTAAGACGCGTCCACATTACGCCAATCGGGCTTGGCCGCCCGGTAAAGCCGACTAAATGTGGACGTACCGTCCGGGCTTGCCGACGTGCCGAAAACCGACTCAAATCAAACCGAACCCAACTCGAAACAAGTGGGTCCGGTTCGAGAAAGTTGAACCAAAACAAAACGAAGTAAATTAGCGTTGACGACATTGTGCTTCGTGTGTTCGTGACGACTTCGTGCATCGGATGGGACTTCGGCTTCGTGCACCCGATGGGGCGTCCACATTACATAACGAACCGAATATTCCGCCTTGTACAGACCGATCGGCATCATTCGGCATGATATGGACGCGCCTTTACTCTCGACGTAATTCGAACAGATAATAAGCACAATTCCCGCCTCTTATTTACGATTGATAGTTCAATTTCACAAGAAGGATAATCAGTGAGAAATGTGTATGTGTCCACATATGGAATAGTTAATTTGGATATACGCTTTTCCAATGTAATAAAATGAACCTTACTTACATGTTCTTACATTATCCTAATAAGCCACTTTCTTATCAATTCGTCATTCGTGTAGTGATGTAAAAGAAAACTTGAAACATGATATTCATTGAAACGGAAACAGTTTTGCAACAACAACAAAAAACACAGAAAAACTAAAACAGATGTCCGGAGGCAACAAAACAGTTTCAATGCGTTTCCCACCATTATTACTTTGTTCTTCTCAAATCGCTTGTAGGTTTTAACGGTTGAACTGCTTTAAATGCGCTATAACGATATCTCTTTTTTTTTCGTTCGAGAGTTTGCGAGTTTCGATTTGTTTTAAACCGAACTTTGGAATATCCCGCGGGTTGACAGGGTTATGAATCAGAACAACAGTCTCCGGAAGGAAAAGTTTCACCTCCCGCGAAACAGAACACACAGTTGCTTTTTCCCTAAATGTGGTTACATCAATGGTTACTGTTATTACCTTTTCTTCTGGTAGCAGAATTCGGTAAAAGTTGGGTAAATGTGGATAATAAAACTGTCCGTCTGCCACGCTATCAATGAAAAAGGTATATGGGATAATAAAATCATATATAATTCCAATAAATGAATCCATAATGTTTGTATATTTTTTTCTATAAGATTTCATTGATTGATATGATAACAAATCAATGTTGAAATATATATTCTCTATTCTCCTGCATTACAAGTAATTTCAGATAAGTAACTGGACAAAATCTAATAATTTGGTATCTTGAGAATGTCATCATACAAATTGTTGAAAACTAAATACGTATAAGTATCTTCCCTCTTCAATTGTGTTATTTACTAAACTCATAGAAAGAACCGAACTTTCGTTAAAAAAATTACTCCTCAATGATTTCGGTACTATCACGTGTCGGCTGTTACTGGTGTACCCTTCCATTTGTAAGGTAATTTTTTAAAGTGTTTGTTCATATTGTGTTGCATACACACTTTACCCAAAACTGTCTGGTGCTTACTAAATTTGATAAAGTTATGCTTGCGCCACAAATGATATTCCAAACATAAACACGATATATTGTTTTCACAACGAAGCCATTTACTTGAGCTCTAAAGCTTAGCTTATCTCTCCTATCTCACCGTCGCTGTTTTTGAAGAATAGAACCGAAAGATGGAAAGTTTCACGCAATCCTTTATAAATATTTCCATCACATAAATATAGCTTTTTGTGCTCGACCTCAATTTTCTTAACCCTCGCTGCGAGAAAAAAAAATATCCCGTGGTGCTAAAAGTTACTGGGGGAAGCAGAAAACTCGAATCAAGAAACCATTTAAGATTCGCTGATGCATTATGGCAAAAGTGTGACGAGAGAGAAAGTTGGGAAACACAAACAGAGAAAATGCGAAATGGAAAATGGCTAGCGTGGACATCGGCATAGACTTCGGTATGGGGCTTCCTCAACTTTATGCTTCTGAATGTTGATGGAATTCTGCTACCATTGGAGGCGGAGAAAGTAAGCAGCTTTACGAAATGCTTGTTCAAGTGTACCGAGAAAACCATTGAGCTGCTGCAAATAGTTTGGACAGTTCGAGCATATTTGCAACAGTCGAGTGTTTCTTGTCCCATATGCATTGTCTGGAAACGATTAAAACGATAGAAAACCGAAAGAAAGACACCAAATTAGAGAAGAAAAATCTTTTTAACTACGTCTATTGAGTAATTTTATTTCAGTTTCAGAATTTATTATTGTATCCCCAACGGATTATTTTTTGATAAATTGATAAAAACAGCTCAGCATTATTTTATGTCGGAATCACCTCACAAAAACAAAAATCGTATGCTACACGGCATTTTCAGTCGTTAACTGCGGGAAATGGCCGTGAAAAACTTTCCGAGCAAATTTATCAAATTACCTTTTTCCCCAATGATCACCACAGGAACAAACAACGACGCAAAAGATAGCAATGCAATGCCTGAGGTGTTATTATAGAAGTTAAGCCCAATGGTTCATTGTTTTCGAAAACGCAAACTCATTTGTAAAAGTGGGTCAAACTTGGCCAAAAATGTGGCAATTATTTTAATTGTCAAATCCCTTCCGAATCGTCCCACAATTAGATCGAAAGTCAACGGAGATGATCAAACCAATTATTGCTATGTGAATTTATTCATAAATAGGCACGCTTTTGAAACAATCATCCTGATTACATTTTCGGTTTACGAGCGGTTTATTCTTCAACGATAAGAATCAATTTTATCAGGATGCGGAGGAAAATTTGAGTTCTAAGTTAGGAAGCTAGTGTTGTCCGATTTTTCTAAATGATCGTTCATCAACTAATCAAATATTTTTCAGTTGTTTGTTATCTGACATTCGATTTTTCGGAAATGAAAAAAAGGAATTTTGACGTTATAAATATTGAAAAGAAAATGCTTTAATTCAACTCTATCAATCATGCAGCATTGGCCACCACAGTTCTTGGTTCTTTGTTAGAAACTTACAGTGATGCTTTCGGTCACTTTTTCTTGATCACCAGATTCTGCTTCAGCTCCGGTTAGCACGAAAAGCACGACACCCTTCTCGCGAACGGATTCTTTGAACACAGGGAAATAATTACTCGCTTGTTGCTCGAATTCGATTTTCCAACTGAAGATTTTCCTAAGCAAGAACTTACCCACCGTTAAATTGCGAACATATTAAAGAAACATTCATTCCATTAAAATAACTACTGAACATTTGAAACAAGAAACATTCGCTCTACAGTAGCGAATGAGTCCGCCTGGACATAGCAACAACGTTTAAACGAATAATTAAACAACTTTTCCGCTCGTCACGCACTCTTGAGTACTGACATCTGCCAAGAAGAAAATAAACAACGAATAAAATAAACTCATTCAATTTTCTTTCTGGTTTTTAGTGAAAGCGCACCACCATCCACTAGATAATTAGTTTTTTGTTTGTTTGTGCAAGAGTCAGCTGATTCATCGTTTATCAATTTCAACTTTTAAATATCATCCAATCCAATGAATATTCAAACGTAACTGGTGGTTCCACGGATTTCGTATATCGTTGCACATGATATTGCGCTTCTGATGATATTCGGTTTCACAGCGATAGCAGTTTTTTTTCGCGGTGAATACTTTTTTTCCCAGATAAAACGCCAATTCTTTTTCCGGCGGCCAGTCGGTTCTCACTGCACATTGTTCGCATGAACAGGAGCGCTGCTGCTGCTGAAAATGGATTGCTATACAGAGCCCAACATTGAGTGAAAACTTTTACTGCCATTGCATTGTGCTGCTACTGCCAGACATCGAAAACTAAGTGACCCATTAATCAACAGCCCACCCGCATGCGGGATAGCACCTCAAATTGTATAGTTTGCGCTGTTCACCAGTTGGTTGGAAGCGATAGCAATGCATTCATGCTACTGCCCTCAATCTTAGATTCACAGAGAGCTGATGCTGCATTAACTAGAACGGATTACTTTCAATCGTTTGATGTTCAATTTGAAGTTTAATTTGCACAAGTGGTGAACAGAACGGAACAGAACAACTTTGTATTATGTACCTTGGGTAGAATATTCAACGAGCTCATTCGATTATTGGGATTCTACACATGAATCACATGGGAATACATTGGTTGAGAGTTGAATTCATTATTTTTAACTTTTTTTAGCATAGTTAGAACTTTCCGATCTAGGCCGATATGCACCAGCTTGTTCGATAATTTCTTGCCGTACCATTATGCCTCTATTTTTTTCGGTATTGGCGAAGAACTGTGTCGGTTGATTTTCACAAACATTTCTCGAGCCCATTTTTTCACCAACCAATTCATTCGCCATAGACAAGAACAGGCGATAATCACTTGGTAGCAGGTTCGGATTATAGGGTCGATGCTTAAAGATTTCACACTTAAGCATTTGGACGCACAAAGAATACTACCATCCGAATTGAAAGTTCGACTACAGTTTGACTAATAGAAGATGTTTCTCTGATAATCTCATCAAACACACAAAAAATCACTCATGTTTATTACCATTCACCATTCACTATTACCCATTCAAAACTAGATCAACTTTAATTTGAACACCTCTTATACCTCGCTCTACAGTTCTCAAAATGACGTTCAAGCAAGAGGAGCAACACTTGAAAACTTATCCCGCGAAACGCATAAATTCAAGCTTTTCACACGTGAAACTAGATGTGACCAAATCAATAGTAAAATTTAACAGATCGGGGAATGTTCACGGAAAACCGGAAGTCGGAAGCTGCAGCCAAGGAACGATCTGGACTGGCGATCTTCTTCTTCTTCTTTCTCTTTTTCTTCCAAAAATCTGTACCATCGAAAATTTCGTTGGTACAGATTTTGGTATTCGTTGTAGAGAAAAATCTATTTTATAAGCTTGAACAAAAAAACTGATTTATTTACTACAAATACTACAAATATCTGTGTCAGTTCTCCATAAGTAGCTCAGAAAGAAAACCGAAACTTCCCAAGTTGGAATGAAAACTCGAATCGAACGTGCTGAGAATAGACCGAAGCAAGTACCTCCTGGTTTAAGCGGTTCTTCTACGCACCAGGGGTCCTCAGCACTTCCCGGAGCAGCACCCAACACGTCTGCTCCTTTTTCGCGGTCGAGGCAACAGCCACAATCTGGCTTACTTGCGCTTTCTGACCTGGTGGACAACATTTTAAATGCTTTAAATATAAACGACCCTCTTAAAAGCATAGTATTATGTTTGCTTCCGATTGTGAGAACATTTTTGAAAGAAAAATGTGGTTTTTTGGCAGCGTTCATTTCCCTCGATGCCTGATTCAGTGCAAGAGGTCAAGGATTTGACCACTGTAATACAGTGGAATTGCAGAAGCATTATTCCTAAACTAGATCAATTTAAATTTTTAGTTCACAGCTCTAACTGTGATGTATTTTCTCTCTGTGAAACATGGCTTTCTTCAGCCGATGAACTGAATTTCCACGATTTATTCGCCTCGATCGAAATGACTCGTTTGGTGGCGTACTATTGGGGATTAAAAAATGTCACTCCTTCTATAGAGTCACTCTCCCATCGATGACAGGCATTGAAGTTGTTGCTTGCCAGACACAAATCAATGGCAAAGACCTCTGCATTGCTTCGATATATATCCCTCCCAGAACTATGGTAGGCCGCCATCAGTTCTTTGATACTATCGAGGCAATGCCGGAGCCGCTGGTAATCTTAGGTGATTTTAACTCCCATGGAACAGCATGGGTATCACTCTACGATGACAAACGTGCCACTTTGATTTATGATCTGTGCGACAACTTCAAATTGACAGTTTTGAATACTGGGGAATCAACCAGAATAGCCAACCCTCCTGCACGGGCAAGCATGCTAGACATATCTCTATACTCTTCTTCGTTATCCATGGATTGCATGTGGAAGGTAATCCAAGATCCCCACGGTAGTGATCACCTACCAATAATTTTATCGATCGCTAATGAATCAAGCTCTCGTGAGTCAGTCAATATTTCGTATGACCTCACGAAGAATATTGACTGGAGAACATTTGCGGAAATAATATCTGAAGCAATTGTTTCAATGCATGAACTTCCTCCACTCGAAGAGTATAACTTTATATCGAGTTTGATTTACGAAAGCGCACTTCAAGCTCAAAAGAAACGTGTACCGGCTACCACTTTCCGACGTCGTCCTCCATCACTTTGGTGGGACAAGGAGTGTTCAAAGGTCTACCTTGAAAAATCATCCGCTTTCAAAAAATTCAGGAAAACTGGATTAGTGGAATGGTTTCTAAAGTACCAAGCTAAAAGGTTTGATTAAAGCAAAAAAGCGTGGATATTGGCGGAAGTTCGTCAATGGTTTGTCAAGGGAGACCGCTATGAGCACTCTTTGGAATACGGCTAGGAAAATGCGTGGCTGGAACCATACAAACGAAAGTGAGGAATATTCTGACCGTTGGATTTTTAACTTTGCAAGGAAGGTTTGCCCCGACACCGTTCCTGTACAAAACGTCGTACGCGACATTCCACTTCAAAGCGATTATGAGAATTTTTCGATGGTGGAATTCTCAATTGCCCTTCTCTCATGTAACAATTCTGCTCCGGGGTCGGACAAGATTAAATTCAACTTGTTGAAGAATCTTCCCAACTTGGCAAAACAGCGTTTGCTGAACTTGTTCAACAAGTTTCTGGAGCTGAATATTGTCCCGCATGACTGGAGACATGTGAGACTGATAGCCATACCAAAACCCAACAACCCGGCTTGCGATCACAAATCGTATAGGCCGATTGCAATGTTATCCTGTATTCGTAAATTGTTAGAGAAAATGATTCTACTTCGTTTGGACAAGTGGGTCGAAACGAACAATTTGCTGTCAAATACGCAGTTTGGCTTCCGCCGAGGTAGAGGGACAAATGATTGTCTCGCGCTACTATCTTCTGAAATCCAAGTCGCAATTGCTTGCAAAGAACAAATGGCTTCCGTTTTTCTCGATATCAAAGGGGCATTTGATTCAGTTTCCATGGAAATTCTCTCAGAGAAGCTTCATAATCGTGGACTTTCACCAATTCTTAACAATTTCCTGTACAATTTACTGTTAGAAAAGCACATGATTTTCTCTCATGGCAGCTCGAAATCTTCTCGTTACAGTTTTATGGGCCTACCACAAGGCTCCTGCCTAAGCCCCCTCTTGTACAGTTTTTACGTCAATGATATAGATGATTGTCTAACTAGAGACTGCACGCTGAGACAACTTGCAGACGATGGAGTTATTTCCATCACGGGTACTAATCCCGTCGTTCTGCAAAAGTCGTTGCAAGATACCCTGAACAATCTGTTCACGTGGGCCCTCAAGCTGGGTATCGAATTCTCTACGGAGAAAACTGAAATGGTCGTTTTTTCTTGGAAGCACGAACCCGCCCAATTCCAGCTTCACCTATCCGGCAAAACGATCCAACACTTTATGTTTTTCAAATACCTGGGTGTATATTTTGATTCTAAGTGTACCTGGGGGAGACACATTGCGTATTTGAAACAGAAATGCCAGCAAAGAATCAATTTTCTCCAAACAATTACCGGCACATGGTGGGGTGCCCATCCAGGAGACCTCATTCAGTTGTACAAAACAACGATATTATCAGTGTTAGAATATGGCAGTTTTTGCTTCCGATCAGCTGCCAGGATTCATATTCTCAAGCTGGAGAGAATACAATATCGTTGCTTGCGTATAGCCATGGGGTGTTTGCATTCGACACATACGATGAGTCTCGAAGTTTTGGCAGGAGTACCCCCGCTTACTCTTCGGTTCACAGAATTATCCTACAGATTTCTCATCCGTTGCAAGATCATGAATCCATTGGTGATTAATAACTTCGAAAATCTACTCCAACTGACTCAGTCAAGTTTTATGTCTTTATACCATGAGTTACCTTACGACGTGCACCCTTCACCAGGCATCTCCAACCAAGTTTGCTTCCCTTACTTCTGCAATTCCTCTGTCATTTTTGATCTGTCCATGCGACA
This sequence comes from Toxorhynchites rutilus septentrionalis, assembly GCF_029784135.1. NCBI lineage: Eukaryota > Metazoa > Arthropoda > Insecta > Diptera > Culicidae > Toxorhynchites > Toxorhynchites rutilus. The sequence continues at coordinate 205,365,946 of NC_073746.1, read as the reverse complement.
AAAAATCCATGGAATCCCAGATCACCTACGCTCCGATTCTATTCCGCCGATATTTTCGGCAGAATATGGGAAAGTTGGATCTGATAAAATGTTCTTTACTGACGGTTCATTCATAAACGGGTCCACTGGCTTCGGCATCTTCAATGAAAATTCCAGTGCCTCTTTCAAACTCAAAGATCCTTGTTCCGTGTATGTCGCTGAACTGGGTGCGATATATTACGCATTAGGGATCATTGAAACATTGCCCATCGACCACTATTTTATTTTTTCAGACAGTCTCAGCTCAATAGAGGCAATCCGCTCAATGAAAGTTGATAAATGCTCATCTTATTTCCTAACAAGAATAAGACAACTATTGAGTGTTTTGGTCGAAAAATTATTCAAGATTACCTTAGCATGGGTTCCCACTCATTGCGCGATTCCGGGGAATGAGAAAGCGGACTCGCTAGCTAAGGTGGGCGCTTTAGAAGGCACACTTTTTGAAAGGCAAATTGCTTATAATGAATTTTTCCACATTCCTCGTCAGTATACGCTCGTAAGTTGGCAACGCATGTGGAGTGGTGATGACTTCGGTCGTTGGTTACACACGATTATCCCTAAGGTCTCGACGAGTGCATGGTTCAAGGGATTGAATGTAGGTCGTGATTTCATTCGCGTGATATCTCGGCTTATGTCCAATCACTACAACCTAAACGCGCATCTCTATCGCATTGGGCTCGCAGCAAACAATCTTTGTGATTGTGGCGATGGCTACCACGACATCGAGCATGTTGTCTGGTCGTGTATCCGGTTCCATGCTGCTCGCTCTCAGCTCTCTAGAGCACTGAGAGCACAAGGCAGACAATCGGATATCCCCGTCCGGGATATCTTAGGTAGCCGTGATCTTGATTTTCTGCTTCATCTATACCTGTTCCTCAGAAACGCCAATGTCAACGTTTAATGATGTTTCCTTCGTTGTGTCCCTGTTTCATATCCCTCCTATCCGATCTATAAACTTTTACTTAGTCGCGGCAATACATACACACACTCTTTACAGATACACGGGCCAAAGGTTGTGCAGTCCACTGATCATTCAACAAGAGCCAAAGGTTGTACCGCTCATGACAACTCTACACGAGCTGATGATTGCGCCGGCTAGTGACCATTCTATCCTGGATTCCTCGAGTCGAGAAAGACGCACCACGCTAGATATGGGGTACAGACTAGGGGGGCGTTGCTGATTAATAGTCAGCTGCATCCCAATAGGAAGTATCCCGTGTCGGGCACACGTACAGAGCATCGAAGACTGCGACATACCAATTATGAGAACACTTGTAATACTAACCTCGAGTCAACCGCGAGTAATCGGTTACATATTACTAACATAGTCTAAGCAAACATTGTCAAAATATTGAACTCCCGGCCCCGTTAGGCTGACGCCATATGAGCCTTAATAAAATATATATTTTGGATAAAAAAAAAATACTACTTCAACATTTACAAGTCATTCGTGTATTTGATGATGCTTATACATAGTTTTTTTTCTGAATCTAGATTGCATACTATCATTTATAAAAAATTTCGTGCTGCCGCCACGATGTTTAACTTCGATTTTTCGAAACTTATTTTGCTGTGTTATTTTTGTTTGAGTACGGAATTCATTCTCCAGATCTTGTATATTCTCATTTAAGAATCCTGGAAACGCTTCTAACAACCCATTATTTATTTATCTATCTATACAGTCTTCGCAAAAAATAATGCCGGACAGACTAAAATTAATTATTGATCCATATACTGAACACATTTCTGGTCATATCAAATTCAAACAAATAAAACACTTCATTAAAACGTTGGCAACAAACATCCAAGGGGTTATTTTGTCCATATATAGTGCGATGCGTTGCTTGCCGAAAGAAAACAGATTGTCTGGTTGATCTACCTGGAGCGTTGATTCGTAGCTTGCCCAAAAGTTCTCCTCAGTCAAGATTATTGCTGAGAAGGTCGAAAATCAGCAGTCTCTGGAGAAACTCACGTCGTTTTTGCAGTGTCGGTAAGTGAATCAGTGCGCAGCGTTCTGCATATGAGGTCAGATGTGGGTCGCTACGCCAGGGGAGATGTCGAAGAGCATATCAGATTAAAATTTTTCTGCACACGTTCCAGGCGAGTGATGTGAACAGCGTAGTGTGGGGCCCAAATGGTAACACCGTATTCCAATATACTGCGTACGAGAGACACATACAACGCTTTGAGACAATAGACATCTCTAAATTCCTGAGTGTGGCGTCTAATGAATCCGAGATCAGCAAAAGCCTTAGCGGTAACCGTTGCAATATGCTCCGTGAATTTAAGCTTATTGTCGAGCACGAGACCAAGAACTTTGACGGCTGCAACTCTTTTCACTTACATCGATCCCATCATAAATTCAAATGCGATTAGTGAGCAAAACCCCAAAAAGGTTTTTTTTCCCAAAATATATATTTTATTAAGGCACATGTGGCGTTAGCCTGACGGGGCCGGGAGTTCAATATTTTGACAATTTTTGTCTTACAACTATGTTAGTAATATGTAACCCATTACTCGCGGTTGGCTCGAGGTTAGTATTACAAAGATCTCATAATTGGGATGTTGCAGTCTCCAGTACTATGTATGTGTGGCCGACACGGGATACTTCCTATTGGAGTGTAACTGACCATTGATCAGCGACGCCCCCCTAGTCTGTACCTCATATCAATCGTGGTGCGTCTCTCTTGACTCGAGGAATCCATGGTAGAATGGTCACTGGGGCCGCGAAAATGTTATCGCATGACATTTTTAGAAGTTCACTTCCATGCCATTTATTGAGCACCAGTCCAGCAGAGCATCTACATCCATTTGAAGAGCGCAGCAGTCCATAAATGATGTTACTACTCGAACTCATTCGCTGCTTGGCTATTGAGCTGATCAGTCCAGTCTTTCTTTCACCCCTCAAGCCCGTGGCAAGTTCGTTCGCTGCGATAGTGTAGTGTACTTTATTTTGCGCTCGCTTCTGGCGCTCCTTCAAGAGTGTTAGTAGAGAGTGAGAAGGACGAAGTATCCTCGTAGTGATATGAACGGAGAACAAGTCAATCCGTTTGTAAAATCTGGCCCTTCCAGAACGCCGACGAAAAAAAGTGATGCGGTAGAGAACTCGTTAACCCGCGCTGAAAGTGTGCCCGCTTTGAACAAATCGCCGGAAAATAGTAACTTCATCTTAAATGTGAAGAAACCAACAGACGATAAAAAAGTGCAAACAGGGATAGATCGCTATTTTAAAAGAAAAATGAGTCCCATTAGTGCAAACACTGGCTACGCAGCCAAAAAAACAAACGCTACAGCCAACACAGTTATTCCTCTGAGCAATAAGTTAGATGCCCTTGCTCCGGTGAACGACGAAGGTGCACAGCAAAAAACTGTAGAATCAAAGCCCGCACCGATTTACCTGCGTCAGGTGGTAACTAGAAACGCGATTGACCTAGTTAAAAAAGCTATCGGTAGCAACAATTTTCTGTGCCGCAATGTGCAACGCGGAAACATTAGTGAACTAAAAGTGCAGTGCAATACGATTGACGATTATCGCAAAATTGTGAACGCGTTAGAGAAAGAAAAAAACTCTCTATTACACCTACCGCTTGAAAGCTTGGAAAGGTCTAACCGTGGTGCTGAAAGGCATAGAACAGGGTGTTTCACCCGATGATATAAAAGACGTTCTAATCGATAAAGGTTTTGAAGTGGCTTCGGTTACTAATATGTTGAACCGAATAAAAAAACCACAGCCGCTCTATAGAGTAGAACTAGAGCCATCAACGAGGAAATTGAAACCGGGTGAAGTGCATCCAATTTATAAAGTCACCCGACTTTTAAATCGTGTAGTGACGTTCGAAGAGCCGCACAAACGGACTGGCCCTGTGCAGTGTCACAACTGCCAAGAATACGGGCATACCAAAGGTTATTGCAACCTTCCAGCAGTCTGTGTAGTCTGCAGTGACATGAGACAAAAAAATGCCCAGTCTCAAGAACAGCAACAGAACAAAAAAATGCAGCAACTGCGGTGGCAACCACACTGCAAACTACAGGGGGTGCCCTGTATATACAACATTAAAGAAAAAACCGCAAGAATCTCGACAAAAAGCTGCAACTAGCAGGCCTGCAAACTATCAGCCAACCATGCAACCAACGGTAAATTCAGCCACACACCCGAAACCCCAACCTCCTGGTTTCACGCCTACACCTAGCACATCGTATAGGGATGCTCTACTCTCCCAACCTTCAACACCAATAATTCCTCCCGCGGACCAATTACAAGTATTTATGGGTTCAATTATGCAACTCATGACATCAATGCAAACAATGATGCAAGAAATGTTGCGCAGCCAGCAACTCCTCATCCAAAAATTGCAATGTTCAAAATAAATTTCTTGAAAATCTGCTTTTGGAATGCAAACGGGATACATAACCATTTGAATGAAATTAAACTATTCTTGAACCAACACGACATTGACGTTTTTCTTATCAATGAAACTCATCTGACGGATTACTACAACATCAGAGTTACAGGATATGATTTCTATGGTACAAATCACCCGCACGGGTCAGCAAGAGGTTGGGCTGCGATCCTCATCAAACGAGATATTCCACACTATTTATGGCACCGTCACAGTACTCTTAATATCCAAGCAGCGGCTGTGTGCATCGAGAATAATTCTGAGAAAATAGTACTAACAGCACTCTACTCTTCACCGAACCACCACCCTTCGGAAGAGGAACTGAAAGACTTCTTCTCACTCCAAGGGCACCGATTTATCGTCGCTGGTGACTTTAACGCAAAACACACCTTTTGGGGATCAAGGCTGATTACCACTCGTGGACGCGTATTATACAACGTTATCACTGACTCTGGCTATGACATTGCATCATGCGGTGAACCGACACACTGGCCAGAGGACCTCGCACGACTTCCGGACCTGCTAGATTTCGCTGTCACAAAAATATCAATAGTAAACGAATTCGATCGAAGCTTCTTCTGGATTTATCATCTGATCACTCACCAATACTCCTGGAATACTTCATAGAAAAGGAAGTGAAGCAGACGTCATCTAATCTCACTAACTTTTCAACGAATTGGACAAAATATAAGACATATATCTCCTCTAACATGTGCTCCCGTGGCCGAGTGGTTAGCGTCATAACTAACATGCCGGGTGTTCGGGTTCGATTCCCGTTCTGGTCGGGGGAATTCTTCATCAAAGAAATTTCCTCCGACTTGCACTGTGATCACGCGTATTCTAGAGCTTGCCACTCAGAATGCATTCAAGGCGTGTTATTTGGCATAGAAATCTCAACTAAGTACTAATAAAAATGACGCAAGTAATACTACGTTGAGACGGCGAAGTTCGAATTTTCTGGTGGGCAAATCAAAACAAAATGAAAATCAAACATCGGCTGGTGAGACATGTTATCAATAATCATATCAATGTGAAAAAGTCACCCGGTATCGACCACATCAACGGATATATGATCAAGGAACTACCTGACCTAGCAATTAAACATCTCACGAGAATGTTCAACGCAATAACCCATAAAGGATATTTCCCACAAGCATGGACATTTTCGACCATCATTATGATTCCTAAGCCAGGGAAAGACGCACAGAAAGTGGAATCTTATAGACCTATCAGCATCCTTCCAATCTTCTCAAAAGTGTTCGAAAAAATTATCCTGATAAAATCAGCGCCCGAGATTGAAAGATTAATCCCGAATCATCAATTCGGATTCCGAGCAAAACATGGCACTATTGAACAAGTGCACCGATTGATAGAAGAAATTCGTAAAGTATATGAAGGCCGCGGATACTGCTCAGCGCTTTTTCTTGATGTAGCTCAAGCTTTCGATAAAGTCTGGCACGAAGGAATGCTCTATAAAATTAAAAATATGCTACCACAAGTATATGAAATTATGCGTTCTTATCTACTGGGAAGAAAGTTTCATGTTCGGTATAACCAAACTCTATCACCAGAGCAAGAAATTTATGCTGGAGTTCCTCAGGGCAGTGTTCTTGGACCAGTTCTCTATCTCATCTACACAGCTGATCTCCCGACCGCGCGTATCTTAATGACTACAACATTCGCAGATGACACAGCTATTCTCAGCAGTCACAAAAACAGAACGATTGCTTCACGGGATCTCCAGGAACACATAACGGTCGTGGAAAAGTGGCTTCAAAAATGGAGAATTAAAGTAAATGAAACAAAATGTGTCCACGTTACGTTCACGCACATGCACACATGCCCACAAATCAAGTTCAATGGATCTGCAGTACCTCAATCGAATGAAATTAAATATCTTGGTGTACATCTAGATCGTCGTCTAACCTGGAAGAAACACATAGATGCGAAGAAAACGCAATTGAAGATGCGAGCAAAACAAATACATTGGCTAATCGGGAGGAAGTCGAAATTAAAACTAGAGTTCAAACTACTTCTATAGAAATCCATGCTGAAACCTATTTGGCATTACGGCTGTCAACTATGGCAAACAGCTTCAGCAAGTAATATCGAAATCATCGAAAGAGTACAAAATAAACTGCTAAGACAAATAACTGGCGCCCCTTGGTACATTCGCAATAGTGTCATACATCGAGACTTAAGGATGGCGACGGTTAAAGAAGAACTTCATAAAACGAGGAGGAAATATGCGGAAAAGGTGAAGAATCATCCAAATCCACTAGCAAGGCGACTCGGTCAACCTATGGTAACACGTCTGAAGAAAAAAACCATAATTATTTGAACGTGGTCAAACGTTAGTGTTGTGCTCCAGCACACATGTGAAATTTTAACTGTAAGAATTGACAACAAACGTAATACTTTATAATGTTAGAACTAAATGTATAACCAATTATTGTTATTTCCACATTATGGAAGATTCAATAAATGTATGTATGAAAAAAAAAGCTCGAAACAATATCAGGTCATTTGCATACATTAACTTAGGTGATTTAAGAACAGCACAAATATCGTGAATGAAGAGTACGAATAGAAGTGGACCTAAGTGACTGCCCTGCGGCACGCCAGAGATAACTGAAAAGGACGATGAAACTGACGTTAATGTTTGAGAAATTGGGAAAGTTTCAGGGATTTAACATTGTCGCAGCCTCGAGCGACGGATCATCGAAGTCGAAACTTTTTCTCATTTGCTTGAACAGCTCCACGAAAAAACTGTGATAAATATCCTTAAAAATGGTCTGCCTTTCGTTGTCCATTATTTCATTTCATTTTATTCATTGATATATACTTGCAGCGTAAGGACTTCTCCTTTTTAAATTCTGCAATCGGATTTTCAGCTGGAAGCTGGTTATTCTGATAGTTTCTTCTGCTGCTATTCCAAACTAAAAATTCTTGCCGCTTTTCAAACGATCTTCAAATTAAATGACTTTGGACATTGAAATGACGCAAGATTCCTCGCAGATATTAGGGAGAATTATCAAATAAAAATCCTTCAGCTCTTCATGTAGCATCGTGAATACAGGTTTTTCAGTTTTTGGAACAAAAAAAATCAATCTGTTAATCTGGGGCAAAACATACGTCGCACCATCCGACGCGAATTTTTCAGGCGCTCCTTGTAAGGAATTCCGTTCTTATGCAACTGATCAATCATTGCATTATAAATGCTTTTATGAGCAGCAGCACCAAGCGATACCATGGCGTAAAATTAGTCAGATATCTTAATTTTGCTTTGTTCAAATGTAAGAAATTTCACACGTAGAAAAAATCTGTACCCTATACCGTACAGAATCTGTACCAAAAATAACGAAAATATCTGTACATTTCCAGATAAATCTGTACGTGGCAGCACTGGTCACAGGTTCAACTCGTCTGTCAAACAAAGTATTTTTTTCGAGAATGCCTTACATTTGAACAATTAAGGTACATGACGACTTTTACGCCGCAGTATCGCTTAGTGCTGCTGATCACAAAAGAATTTACAATGCAATTGATCAGTTTCAGAAAGACGAAACTCGTTGTGTTAGAGACGTTACCAAGGTAATATACAAGATCTGAAGAATGAATTCCGTACCCTAAAGGTAAAATTACTACGTCAGGAAATCAAAGTTTCAAAAAACGAGCATGTGCAGGATTGGTGGACAAAAATTTGATGTCTAAAAAGAATTGACGGTTCACTCGCATTTCCAGCGCTTTGATGCCTTGTTTGTAACGCGCAGAATAAATGACGATGAACGCTATTTTGAGATCAATAGATTTGATTAAACATAATGGCTATGTATACTCATCATCAAACATAAGTAATTCGTATGTTTGATGATGAGTATGTAAATATCCTGTTTGTAGTAAATAAATGAGTGCTTTTAATGTTATAAAATATTTTTTTTCTACAAGGAATATTTTTGATGGTACAGATTTTTGGATTTTTGGGTACAGAAGAAATTGTGGCAACACTGACTGTGACAACTGGTGCTGACGCTTGTTGTATGTTTGAAGGATAACAGTTGTGTCACTCACTGGAGTTGCGCCCAGTTTGATACATATGGGGCCTATTGAATTTCAAGAAAACTCAGAAAACAGTTAGAAATTAGAAAGCGAATATGTGTTCAACATAGTATAAGGTGATTATAACAGCTCAGATGGAAGTAACACCCGACGGTTCGTATTTGGAAAATCGGAAGCTTATACAAATATTTTTCCTGTAATATGTAGTAATTCAACTTAACAAAAATAAGGTTTTAAAATAAAAAAAACAGGAATTTAGAAATAAAACCCTAATATGAAATGTTTTTTGCATTTTTATCCATGACGGATATTTTCTGTGAGTGCGATTTTCAATAGTCAGGAATACAAAATTGCGAAAATGAAGACATCTTCTTTTCTGTAGGTTCTATTTTTCACTGCAATACAAGCCACTAAGTTGGGGGTCTCCGTAGCCACATTGGTTGCGCGTTCGCTTAGTAAGCGATCGATCGTGAGTTCATAACTCAGGGCCCTCATTGACCATCTTTGTGTTGTTACAGAATAGCTACGTCCACGCAACAATCATCAGCGATGGAGATCGATCCACGGTCGAAATAAGATCGATTCATCCATACAACTGCTCTGCTCTGCCAGACACATCGGGAGACAACTGTCTCCGCTGTCCGGTGGTCCAACTGGATAATGGAAGAACAGAAAGAATAACTCTTACGCCTAAATGGCTACTGTGTGAATGTACCATATGTAATGGTATAGAAGGAATACTGGCGAATGGCAACTGTGTAATGTGCTAATTATAGATATGATAACCATGTGACATGTACACGATTAAAATTCGGCTCTGTTACAGCTAAAATGCTAATGAGCCTTAAATAAATAAATGGGATAAAAAAAAGCCACTAAGTTGAAGCTTCGGTTACGGTTTTTGTTTATAAGGGACTTTAACCCGCAGGACATTTGTCCCTACCAGAAAATCATACGCATTTCAAAGCAAATTAAAAAAAAACAACTTTGGCAAAAAGTAAGTTCTCATTCTATATGCCGGGCTAATGTTCTAACGCTAATGTATAGCCAGAAGAGGGCGTAAATGATAAACTTAAAACATTTGCTAAATCCATTAAAGCTTGCACAAATGAATATTAAATTCAGGCATTAACACCAACTACATTAGACGATACATTTTTTCGCAGCCCGAGCAGGAATTACAAATGTATGAATCTAGCGGAACGGTATGATGAAGTTCGTGAATTATTTTATTTCTTCCATTGGACCGAACCTCCGAACTCGCCCTGCTGAAAAATCCCAGAGTGCTCTCATTGAAATTTCCTACGTGCACATATTTTCATTCATTCCTGTGGATGTTCATTAACATCTGTTTTGCATTGGCTCTTTTTAACTTAATAGCTTCGTCAACTACGTTACCACCGGGCATTTTTCCTACAGAGGAATGAATTTTAGGTTTGATGAAAAGTAACGATAATTACTTTTCTGTGGATGTTTGTTCATTCAACGGTTATGAATCCATCCCATCTAAAGTAGTCGTTATCAGAAAAAATACGTCTACAAATCTTCGGGAGAACTGACACAAATTGTAGTGCCTCATTGACCAAAAAAATATTCATCTTCCATCTAACCATGTAGACTATGTGTTTTAGACATGTGCTAAAATAGTATTGGTAATATCATTATCCCACCTTTTCGGTCAGAAAAAGCATGTGCTGTCGAGTAATTTTTTCTAATAACGTGATCGAAATTAAATTGTTACCAAGTGTATGCATGTGAAACCGGTTTTGTTTCATTGGAAATAAAATTTTTCACGCATTTTCATAGGAATTGAAGATGCTGTCCCATCGATGAAAACAAATAGTAATCGGAAGAAGTCACGTCTAGTGAATACGCCGTATGCTGTAGTTGATCCCAATTGAGTAACCCAACTGTTTTCCTGGCTGGTCTTGCTCGGAGTGACGGAGCATTGTCATCAAGTAAAATCACTTTGTGTTTCTTTTTTTTTATATTCAGATCGTTTCTTGGAACAGAGCACGGTTCAATTCGATCAATTGTTTTCGATAACGTTCACTATCAACAGTTTCATCGGTTTTCAAAAGGTCGTGCAATATTACCACTCGCTGATCCCAGAATACGAATAACATTGTCTTCTTTTTATGGGATTCAGGAAAATCTTTCCGTACGTGCAGAGGGTCTATCAAACCAAGTATTTTTTGGAAACTGTCTTGTTGTGGATGTCTGTCATTTTCCCCCTTCCCGTCGTCGTGTAAAACTCCACTCCCGGAAGTTGCTTGAGGTTCGATTTTCACCATGGTATCAATGCTTACGCTATACTATTTTAAGTGCATATCAGGGATTACGAACCGCAACCGACAGGGTAGCCACGAAACTTGACAAAGAGGGGCCGCGAGAGTCCTGTCTCTTTAACAATTTTTTCCGTCCATTGTATATTTATAATCTCAACCACTGGGCAAATGAAGGAAAACTGATTACTCACCTGATACAAAAAGTTTTCTGACATTGCGGTATGCTAATTCATTCAAATCAACTCTTGTTTATGAGCTAGTCCTATCCTTCCAACGTTGTCCAAGAACAGTACGATGAATATACAGATGCCACATCTTATGCGTAACTTATACTGACTGATGGCACTTCAGTAATGCTTGGTAACAAATCAGAAAAAAAGACTAAAGATCCCATTGCTGGTAAGACCCAGACTATTACTGAGAATAGTTGGCTTAGTCATCAAAATGGTTAACTACATAAAATCTGGAGATTTCGATCACTCGAGAAAGTGGGCAAGTAAATCAGCTTCACAATGTTTGCGTTTTAACTCTGATGTATGCTAGGAGTCCAAAGGAATGTACTCAACAGAGATTCTTGAAAACAAGACCAAGAATAGGGACAAAGTAAACGTTGAAGCTATATTAGATTAGTAATATCACAAACACAGACTCCTTTCACACAATAGATGTGCCAAATTCAAGTACAACAGTCGCATTGCATACTTGCTTTATTTTACAAAACTCTTCGAAAAAGTGTAATATTTTTTTCTAAAAAGACTTGCTCATTAGTCTCAATTTGATAAGTCGATCGGTCCAGTAATTAAATATTATTAAATTAAAAAAAGCCATTTTTGGCCAAAAAAAGGGGGGGGAAAGTAGATTTTTGGGAATGGAAGAAAATAAATGGAAATGGTAAAAAATAATGAAATATTTAAATAATAAAAATACGGGTCTACTATTTTACGATAAAAAACAAAACTATCAATTTTCACGAAAATCTAAGAACCACTATGTTGGTTTGACATGAAATGGCTGAATCATCTTCTTGCTTGAAGCTTGATTCTACCTAAATTTGGCTTGCTTAATAAATGATCCTCAATGAAAAATTAACTTTATCCGTTCGCTCTCTCATGCCGCATCATACCGCAATTACAAGTGCGTCATTGCAACAGAAGTGTATACCCTACCCAATTATTTTTTACATACTTTTAGATACCGTCGATGGGGGTGAAAATGGGTCAAACAAGATAGTTTTCGAACTTTTTGTAAATTAGTAAAGTTAGTAAAGTAATTAGTAAATTAGTGTAAAACACAATTCTGATTACGTAGGAATGTTCTCTAAAGATGAACTCTCGTAAGTGTTCAAGGAATTGTTCAATAATATTAATTTTTCACTGAACTACGATTTAATGAAAGTTGACCCAATCTCACCCCTTAGAGGGGGTGACAATGGGTCAAAGTAGTGAATATTACTTTATATTAAGAATTATTTTTAGAAATAAATTTCCCAATAATTTCAAGACAATTTAACAACATGTAAGTGTCTTGTATGATTATTTGAGTCACGAAAATAGTGCCAATCCACCTAGAAGTGCGATGGAAATGTTTATATACAGCCATTCCATGTCAAACCGATATAGTGGTTCTCAGATTTTCGTGAAAAGTGATAGTTTTGTTCTTCATCGCAGAAACATAAGACCCGTATTTTTTATCATTAGGGTGACCACTTACATTTTAGGGTTGGCCCAAAAATCATTTTTTTCCATTTTTACCAAAAAAGGCTTTTTTTAAATTCATAACTTTTGAACTACTGTGCCGATTCGGATGATCTATATATCAAATTAAATAGGTGACTATTTCCGTTTTAGGGTGGTCTGAAAAAGGTTTTTTTTTATCTGTATTATAGTGACTTTCAACTCATTTGGCTGGTTCGTCACTTTTACTTCCATTTTTGGAAGAATGTCGGGAGTGAGAATTGAACTCGTGACCTTTAGCGTGAGAGGCATGGATGTTACCACTACGCCAGATCGCCTCCACTCTGAAAAAGGTAATTTTTTTCTCATTTTTTAAAAACAATTACTTTTTTTAAAAACTCATTACTTTTGAACTACTGCGCCGATTCAGATGATCATATCATATCAAACATATCAAATTAAAGCCATTAAGCTAGTCTAGTATGATACTTGCAGAAATTTTGGATTTTGATCTTGTAATTATTGATTGTATTTTTTTTATTGTTTTTCATTGTCTCGGGACCAAGGGCCCACTTCTTTTTTTATTTTTTCTTGAAAGTTAAGATTTTTTTAGATAACATATCGAAAATTCAGAGATGCGTTATTTTGTGTTATTGAGTTATGATTTTTTAAAACTAACCGATGACCCGAAAAATCAATTTTCCCTTTATTTCCAAAAATGACTTTTTATTTTAATCATAACTTTTAAACTACCGGGCCGATTCAGTTGATGGATATACCAATTTAAATCCACATGAAATACCACATATGCATAAAAATAGGATTCTAGTCGCATAGATGTAGTCCAGTAGCATAGGAATATTGAACGAAAACTGAAAACATGTTAACTTTGCAAAATCACTCAAAAACGAAAAAAACACCTCTCTTTGGACATGTTATTTTCCAAGTGAAATGTTTTCACTCAAAACTAGCTCATTGGCTTTAATTTTATATATCGATCATCCAAATCGGTCCAGTAGTTCAAAAGTTATGAATTATTGTAAAAGGTCTTTTTTTGATTAGAGGGGGGAAAGTTAATTTTCGGACCACAATAAAATGGAAATGGCCACCCTGATGAAAAAAAATTAAAAATATGGGTCTAATATTTTACGATGAGGAATAAAACTACCAATTTTCATGAAATCCTGACAATCACTATATCGGTTTGGCATGGAATTCAATTTTGTGCTTGACCCATTCTCACCCCCACTCAGCGTAAATAAGAGATTGTTTCGAAAATTTTGAAATTCGAATGGAAATAAATTTTTCATGTTCAAAATCAGTAATGACTTATCTGGCAAGACTTTAAAGAATAATTCTATGCAATATTTAAAATTTTAGTAGTTCTGTATAATGCTGGGCATGGTTTTTTTTTCTGATGTGTTAGTTTATGACTATTTACACATCAAACTTTGATGAATTATTAAACAATAACTATTTTTACTACAGTTAAGTATTATGCATTGGAAGTTGTGGAAATATATCTCCTATTAAACGGCAAAAAATATGTTCAAAAATATTCGCAATATTTGTTATGATATTACTAATAGTAATTTTCTCCATTTTTGACCCAATTTCATCTCCATTACCCATTTTCACCCCCATCGACGGTATTTATAAATGTTTATACATCAATTAGAAAGTGTTGATGTTGGCATACTACTAAATCCCTGCGAAGTTCCGTTTGTATACATATTCTGGAGCAACATATCGCACCTGAAAATCTGTGGATCTGATTGAAGCAAAACGAACAGTCTAACCCTTTGCGGTCGTATTAATTTTAGGCATGGGTGTCATAATGTTCGGGATTATTTTTCCTTGAAAAAGCAGTGATACACGCAATATTATGAAAAATAAACATTTTTTAAATTATTTTTTGTGAACTTCATACATGTATTAACTTAACAATGTGTTTTAATGTGATGTTTTTATATAAAAAAAATTATTTTATAATTCGTCTTCCTGTGAAATCTTTCGAAACAGTCTTCAAGGGCAAATCATATGAAGTATAATCAATACATGTATTTTTATTATCCGTTGAATAAGAGACACTTTTGCTGCTGATGTAATAAATGAATAATTAATACAAGCAATGTTTATCCGAAAAGATCAGCACTTTTCACTTTTAACAAACAAAGATTTTTTACATGAGATTATTCAGATGACATGAGACACTTATCCAAACAATTATTCTGCTCTTTAAAAACAACTTCTTCAACATAATTTGAACCAGTAGTTACTCAAATAATCTTTTCACTTTACGTAAACAAAAATGTTGTCGCTTGGGACACTCATGCGATTATTTAAATAACATGAGACATTTATGCAAACAGTAGTTCTGATACTAATGAACAATCTTTTCCATCACACCGAAGTGTTACAATGACTAAATTCTGCTGTTATGATTTTTGTCCCACATTCCTATGCATTCAACGCACTGTGCGTTGTTTTGTGTGGGTGACTACTTTGTTATCTATTACTCATAGGACACCGTATTGATTCGTGAACAGGTTCACTAGACATCAAGCTTCGTTCAGGAAATACATAAACTGATACTTGGTTGGGTAAAATATAAGATCAGCATGGTTTTTTGCTGTGACAGCAGACAAACGACCAGAACGGTAAAAAAGGTATGGTGGCTGAGAACAGACAAACGACCACAAAGAGTTAACTTTTCTTCCAAATAAAAAAAAACATCACAGGATTAGCAGATACCTTTTGATTCTTTTGAAAGATGTTTGCTAATTGTCCTCTTAAACTTATCCTATATTCTTTACAATTACGTCGCTATAAACGCTAACATTCATTAAGGGAGTGACCAATAATTTTTTAAATCTTCGACATAAGCGTGTAGTGAAAGCATTTAAGGGGGTATTCTAGTGTAGGAACACGAATTTCGAACGTTTTTTCTAGCTCCGTAAAAATAAAACAAAGAATATTTTTGCTATCCATTATATCATTATTTGTTCATCTATCCTTTAACAACAAAACAAAACTTGAAAGAAGAAAAAATATTCATAACTAGAATAAATGAAGCTGATGAAGTGAAGGGGTTCAAAACAAAGTTGTGCCATGGCGTACACTATTCCAGCCCTTCTGGTTATCTGAAACAAAAAATCGAACAGATTCTGAATCAGTAAAGATGTCGCTATCGCATGAACCTCGGACAAGTCAAAAACATCGTTTTTGACAAAATGGTGGCCGTTTGGAGAACAAAATGCGGTTTAAAACGTTTTTTCTTACGTTTCCCGATTTTTTTAAAATAGTATAATTTAAAAAATACCATTGTTCAGAGGTTCATGCGATAGAGAGATGCCTGCAGATTGCATTAATATAAATTCAACATGAATCAGTAGAACTTGAGATATCGCTTACGCTAGTTAAAAAAAACTGTTTGGAGAAAGACGCGTTTGAAGTTCATTGTTATGGCCGTACCAGGTAAGAAATCGCATCACTAAAATGGCTCAAACTGGGTAAATAATAGGATTTGCGATAAGTCCTTTCTTGGATATATTCTTGAATGTTTAAACTACAGAAATATGAAGGAAAAAAATTGATTTTTCTCAAGTTTCTGGACTAGAATACTGCCTTAAGCGGAACTGCAACGCTTCGGCCAGGGATGTTGGTTCTGTCCAAGTATTTCGTTCAGAGAGCCAACGACCGGGAGGGACTGTATACATACAAAGCGCAGAAAGCTCCAAATTGTGACGAAGGGCAAAATACGGTGGGAAAGTCACGGGCCCGGAATCTGTACACATTCACCCAAAATTGATTTTTAGCTCATGTCCGTCCGATCCTCCCTCTTCATCCTCAACCTTTGGAGTCGAAATGAGAACGCGCTCCTCTGAACGTCCTATTTCCGTGTATTATCAGAATGTCAGAGGTATACGCACCAAAATAGCGCAATTACGTTTGCAGCTAACTAGTTGCGAATACGATGTCCTGGTCTTCACTGAAACTTGGCTGCGGGAGGACATTGATAGTGCTGAGATCTCGACCGACTACATATTCTATCGCTGTGATCGGAGCCGGTTATCAAGCCAGCATTCTCGGGGAGGTGGAGCGCTAATCGCAGTTAAAGCTCAACTCAACAGCGAGTTTATTCCGCTAATGAATTGCGACCACCTCGAGCAAGTCGCAGTCTGCTTACGACTTCATCGTAGGTGCCTCTACCTTGTGGTTATCTATCTGCCACCTAATTCAAGCACTGATCTCTATTACGCGCATGCTAACGCAGTACAGGACGTTGCGAACCGAGCTGCCGCAGTTGATATTGTTGTATCGCTAGGTGACTTTAATCTACCAAATTTGCGTTGGCAATTTGATGATGATGTGAACGGTTTTATACCCACAAACGTTAACCTTGAACATGAACAGGCACTCATCGAAACAATGTTTGCTATTGGACTGCAACAAGTCAACCAATACCTGAACGCGAACGGCAGGCTTCTTGATCTAGCATTTGTGAGCCTTCCAGAGCAGTTGGACGTAATCGAACCCGGCTCGCCTCTGTTGTCAGTGGACAATCACCATGCACCCTTTGTTATACTACTCGACGAGGACAGCGACGATCTAATTATGCACACCGAGTTAGACGATAATCCTTCCTATGACTTCAACCTATGCAATTTCGCGCAGTTAAAAACGGTTCTGAGCGCTATCAATTGGGACTTCTTACAGCAAACCGGACCAATAGAACAACTGTTATCAGCATTCTATGACAAGCTCTATGCAGTGCTTAATGACAATGTGCCTCGCAGAAGACGTTCATTCAGATCAATGTCTAGCAAACCGTGGTGGACCCCCGAACTCCGAAACCTGCGCAACATTCTTAGGAAAGCTCGTCACCGCTTCTTCAATTCGAAGTCTGTAAGCGATCGGAACTATCTTCGAAATGTCGAACTGCAATACAAGACAGTGCTGTTCGACAGTTACAGCAACTACATTGCCAGGATTCAGACTAGCGTAAAACAAAACCCATCGTGCTTCTGGGATTTTGTGAAAAAAAGGCAAGCATCCACTCGAATCCCTCGTAGCGTCAACTTCAATGGTATCCAAGCCAACACAATCGCAGAAGCCGCGAACCTCTTCGCTATGTTCTTCGGGAGCGTGTTTAGCAAAGAGTCACCGGTACCAAGACGCGGTTGTTTTGCTCACATTCCTGCATACAACATCGACCTGCCAGTGATCCAGTTCACCGAAAATGAAATTGTGGAAACTATCGATGCCCTGGACATCAGAAAGGGATGCGGGACGGATGGTATACCTCCCCTACTGCTGAAGAACTGCTCGAGGGAATTAGCGGCACCAATTACCCTCTTGTTTAACCAGTCACTTCGTGAAATGACCTTTCCGGAAGCCTGGAAAGCTGCCTACATCGTTCCCATTCACAAGTCTGGCAACTACAAAAAAGTGGAGAATTATCGTGGCGTTACTATACTGTGTTGTATTAGTAAAGTATTTGAAAGGTTGGTGCACAAAGTTTTGTACAACGTGATGTCCCCCATTATTTTTGAAGGACAACACGGGTTCATGAAGCATCGCTCTACTACTACGAATCTTATGTGCTACGTCACTGCCCTGTCTCGCGAAGTAGAAGATAGACGACAAGTTGACGCAGTATACGTTGACTTCGCGAAAGCGTTCGATACGGTTCCGCATACTATGCTCATCGAGAAAATGAAGCACATGGGATTTCCAGATTCAATCACAAATTGGACTTCCTCGTACTTGCGTTACAGAACCGCATATGTGGCGCTCAACTCAACTCGATCCCGAGTCTTTAATATTACATCTGGAGTACCGCAGGGTAGCGTACTAGGACCGATGCTATTCCTCATATTTATCAATGACTTGCACATGTTACTTTCCTCATCTAAACTCTCTTTCGCTGACGACCTAAAATTCTACCGTACTATCGAGACTTCCTCAGATTGTGATGCACTCCAGGCAGATATTATCACTATGTTGGTGTGGTGTAGAGAGAACGGAATGCGTGTCAACGGCAATAAGTGCAAAATTATTTCTTTCGGCCGTTGCAATAGTCTTGTTATGCATCATTACTGGATGGAATCGACAGAGTTGGAACGTGTATCGTGCATCAACGACCTTGGAGTTACTATTGATTCCAAGCTTAGATTCGGTGAGCATGTGGCGGTTACGACCGCGAAAGCATTTTCCGTTATGGGCTTTATTCGACGTCACGCAGCTGAATTCACAGATATCCATGCACTGAAAGTACTATACTGTTCACTAGTTCGCAGTACGCTGGAGTACGCTGCGCCAGTCTGGTCCCCTTACCACGCTGTCCACACCTTGTCGATCGAGCGGGTGCAAAGAAAGTTTTTGCGCTTCGCTCTTAGACTACTTCCATGGAATGATGCGAGCAACCTACCGCCATACCCTGACAGATGCAAGCTCATAGGATTGGAAGCATTATCAGCCAGACGAATTACGATGCAGCGGTTACTTATATTCGATATTCTTGGAGGTTCTATTGACTGCCTGAATTGCTTGCACAGATCCCGCTCAACATACCTCCCAGACGTTTCCGGAACTCGCCTTTCTTTGCAATACCATACCACAGAACAAACTACGGCTACAACAATCCGTTCGATTCTTGCCTCCGCCAATTCAATCTTATTTGTGATGTGTATGATTTAAACTTGACTAAGAACGCTTTTAGAAATAGGATAAAATGTCTATCATAGGTATAAGCAAATTACAGTCTGTACGACTAGTCGAAGACGGTGTAAATAAATAAATAAATAAATAAATAACAGAAAATGTCATGACTCACAAATACTGGTAAGCATTTGTATAATATACATGGTACAGCAATATAAGATTAATACGAGCGAGCGAAACAAAAGACAAATAAGTTTTCCGCATTGCCACATACACAGCCCAGACCGAGATAGATATTTTTCTCCTTCATGCGCTCCTTTTTTACTCTTAGAAAACATTTCCCAACATCATTTTATAAACAGGTGCAATATTATCACGTATTTGCTGAACAACTGTTGAAGCATCATTAGCCATGTGGATAACGTGGTCGTGTAAAATAGCTTTGTATACCAGCCGGCCTTGGTTCGATCCCCATTGACGTCGTATGAACTTTTTTTTTGGCACAATCCCAAATGAAATGAGAAAAGAAAACGGAAAGAGTCTGCACGCATACATTCAAACCATTTTTAAGCTTGTAAAACAGCTCATTATATACGCATTTGACTCTCCAGCACACCAAATGGCATCATTTCTGCTAAAGATGAAATGTTTTCTGCCAACGCTAGTTTGGATGTAGATGCTGACCAAGCCTCACGTCAAGGCGGACTTCCAGCAGCTTCCGAGGCTACTGTTCTTTACCGCCCAACATAACTTTGATGTTTCGGAAGAAGTAAGAAGCCTTAACTTTCAAAGTTTACCAAGAAATACATAATTTTGCAAGCGATCTACTCGTGTGGCAAACGGAGTGCGTCGTTCGTGACTACCGGGACTATAAACGGGCAGATCTACCTCAAGGACTGTTTACAGAAGCGTCTGCTTCCTCTGTTGAAGCAACACGATGGCCCTACGATCTTCTGGCCGGATCTAGCTTCGTGCCTCCATTTGAAGTAACGGTGCTGCTCCAGATCTGCCATCCATTCGAAGAATACCTTGCTCATCCAAAGCGGGATAATGTTGGTACACAGTACTGTTTTTTCCTAGATGTGGTCTTTAATTGATCGGTCTTCGAGCGATTGCGTATCAGAACGATCATCTCGTTTTTTCTGTTCTTTGAAGCAGTTCGGATGTTCGGATGTTGAAAGCCTTTTGTCGATATCAACTAATACTGTGCAAATTCCACACGTCCATGAGTTCATGTTTCATCAAACTTCTTTACTTTGGAGCAGAAAATAAAAAACCTCCACATAGGCGAGATCATTTTCCTATAGACAAATACGCAGACATACACGAATGATGTTTCTATCGGGTTGTTTAGGTCAAAAATGAACGTTTGAATGATTTTATTGGGGGGTTAGAAAGACAATTTATTAGCTTACTCGTTGCCACGGCCTTATAGCTTCCAGTTGTTAACAATTAAATTAATCTACGTACAGTCACGCTGGCTTTAAACTAGAATTTGTGGCCACCGGTAGATTACGTTTTATTTCTAGTGACCGTAATTCACCTTCAATTAGCTGACGTTAATAACAGGCCATGTTAGAGGGAAGCATACCTGGGTTAGCAAATATTGGCTATATCAATATAACTTCATCAGAGTGTTTTGTGTTAACCTTCCCGGCATAGTTCAATTCATTGGAAGGGAAAAGAACGCCACTGTGAGCTTAATGCACTAGAATTACTCTCCAAATCCACCACATTCAACAATGGATCTTCGCCCGCTCAAAGTTATACTACTTGTTTGTTTGGTTGAGATTCTGTTGTTCTATATGAAGTATTGATTGTTTCCAGTGACAAACTCTATGATACGCAATAAGGAAGAATTTTCTAATGGTCTAAGAGATGTTGAGCCAGAAAAATTATCACGATCCATGTTCTTAGTACCACTCTATTCTTATTGCGCTCAAATTGCTCAAATAATCGCAGTTCATTATGTGTCAAATTGCTTTATTTGTAGCGAAAAAAGCGATTTCATTCGTTTTGTTGTAACAGACAAAAAAGTGCAATAAAATAGTATTCACAACACAGAGCGAAACGATGAAACTGATTTATGCAATGCCTTCAATCATCACACGCGCTGTAATCTCGCTCTTAGCAAAACAATTTTCAGTACCCGGTAAAGGTCGGAAGAGGTAAGTAGCTTTTACTGGGGTATAGCGTATGAATCGGTAAACACAAACACGAACGAAAAAAAAAATGCTTCAAGCTACAAGAAAAACCTATTTGCCTTGGTCCAACCTATGAAGCGAAACGAGAGCTCGGCACGGGGAGAAGAAGATATTATCAGAAGTGAAGTACTCCCATATTTGTGCTATTCTTCTTGTGTGTTCGTAACGAAGAAAGTTGAGAATCTCTTGTTCACATTTTTCATTTTGTTCGAGTACAGGAGAAAGATGCAACGAAAAGATGTCATCAGTAATTCGGTTTCACTGGGAAATCGAAAAGTAAATGAAAATTTAAACAATTTTCGATTGTGAAATAAACCATGGACATAGAGTGTCGTTTGCGCTTCGTGGTGAACTACTTTTTTTTATTAATTCGTTTATTTTTACAGGCTCAGTTACTTAAGTTTAAAGGAGCCAAATTCTTAAACATAATTTTAAAACTATATATATATAAACAATTTTCTTACATCTATGGTTAGTAAGGTGGAAAACCTATTACTCGCGGTGCACTCGAGTTTAGGAGGGTGACATATTTTTAGGAGAAGGATGGGATATAAGGAAATTGTAACAATGTTGATGAACACTCATTTCATAAATCTATTCGTATATCTATAGTGTTTTTACATTTCAACTTATTCTACTATTTATAGCAAGGGGACGAATTACCCGCAAAGGAAGGAAAGGAGGGTATAAGGATGTAGGGACAATCACACACGAAGATCTATAGCTTTAAGGAAAACATACATATGGGACATGTAATCAAGGTCTAACCGAGCCAACACATCTCTCACCGGCACATTGGGCTGCCTTCCTCGGGCCCGAAGGGAGTTTTCTAAATTCGATCTGGCGACCAGATACACCTCGCACGACCAAACAATGTGCTCGATGTCGTGATAACCTTGGCCACAAACGCAGAGATTGCTGCTGGCAAGATTGAAACGAAAGAGGAGTGCATCTAACGAACAGTGATTGGACATGAGTCGGGAGAAGGTGCGAATAAAGTCCCGACTCAATTCCAGACTTTTGAACCACGGTTTTAGGCTAACCTTAGGGATAATCGAGTGAAACCACCGGCCAAATTCATCTTCATTCCACTTGCGTTGCCAGTTAGCGATGGTATTTTTGCGGACTAAAGAATAAAATTCATTGAAGGCGATTTGACGCTGATAAATATCGCCTTCAATTGCACCCACCTTTGCTAATGAGTCAGCCCTCTCATTACCCGGAATGGAGCAATGTGAAGGGACCAAGATAAAGGTAATGAAATAACAGCGTCTGGATAAAGCACTCAAAATTTCTCGTATTCTCTCAAGGAAGTACGGCGAGTGCTTTTCCGGCCTCACTGAGCTAAGACTATCCGTTACAATGTAATAGTGTTCAACAGGTCATGAGGCGACGCTGTCCAGCGCCCAATGAATTGCTGCCAATTCAGCAATATACACTGAGCAAGGATTCTGAAGACTGTGTGAGGTGCTAAAAAATTCGTTGAACACTCCAAATCCTGTGGATTCGTTTATAGTGGACCCATCAGTAAAGTACATATTATCACAATTGATACCCCCATACTTTTCACCGAAGATCGTTGGAGCGATCCTCGATCGTTGGAGCGATCCTCGATCGTTGGTAATCTGAATATCCATGGATATCTTGCTTCATGGACAGATCAAAATGCACAGAGGAATTGATGTAGTCAGGGAAACAAACACGGTTGGAAATATACGAAGAAGTATCAACCTGCATGGAGATGAATTCATGATATGAACTCATGAATCCGGAGTGAAAATTTAGCTCGATCAGCTGCTCAAAATTTCCGATCACCAATGGGTTCATGACCTTACACCGGATGAAGAACCGAAGAGATAATAAATTGAAGCGATCTTTTAGTGGGAGTACACCTGCCAAAACCTCGAGACTCATGGTATGCGTTTAGGGCATACATCCCAACGCGATACGGAGACAAAGATACTGAATTCGCTCGAGTTTAATGAGGTGTGTTTTGGCAGCTGATTGAAAACAGAAACTGCCATACTCCATCACTGAGAGAATAGTTGTTCGATACAACATTATAAAATCTTCTGAGTGGGCTCCCCACCAGGTGCCGGTAATTGTACGGAGAAAGTTTATTCTTTGTTGGCATTTTTTACTCAGATACCTAATATGGGCCCCCCAAGTACGTTTGGAGTCGAACCAGACCCCATACTTGAATGACATAGCATGAGTGATCGGTTTACCCAAAAGTTGAAGCTTTGGTTTTGCTGGTCTATGCTTCCTAGAAAAAACCACCATCTCTGTTTTCTCCGTGGAGAATTCGATCCCTAGCCCAATAGCCCAGGTTGAAAAATTGTTCAAAGTATCTTGTAAGGGTCCTTGCAGGTCGGATTCGTTTGATCCTACGACAGACACCACTCCATCATCTGCAAGTTGTCTTAGGCTGCAATTTTGTGTAAGGCAATTGTCGATGTCGCTTACAAAGAAGTTGTACAAAAGGGGGCTTAAACATGAGCCCTGGGGGAGGCCCATGTAAGAGACCCGACTTACTGCCGAATCTCCGTGAGAAAAGTTCAAATGTTTCTCACAAAGCAAGTTATATAACATATTATTCAATAGAGGCGGCAGACCCCGAGAGTGTAATTTGTCCGACAAAACCTCTATTGAAACAGAATCGAAGGCCCCGTTTATGTCCAAGAATACTGAAGCCATTTGTTTTTTTTTTCGGCGTAAGCCATTTGAATTTCTGAAGAAAGCAATGCAAGACAATCATTCGTTCCCTTGCCCCTGCGGAACCCATATTGTGTATCTGAGAGTAGGCCATTCGTTTCAACCCATCAATCAAGGCGAAACAAGATCATTTTCTGCAACAATTTCCGTATACAAGACAGCATTGCTATTGGGCGGTACGAATTGAAGTCGGACGCGGGTTTTCCGGGTTTTTGAATAGCTATAACTCGTACTTGTCTCCAATCATCTGGAACAATATTATTCTCCAGAAACCGATTGAATAAATTCAACAAGCGATGTTTCGCCACATCAGGGAGGTTTTTCAGCAAGTTGAACTTAATTCTATCCGATCCCGGAGCAGAATTGTTACATGAAAGCAGAGCAAGAGAGAATTCTACCATCGAAAACACGGAATCAAGATCGCACCTATCTTGTGGTATATCTCGAATAATTTTTTGCACAGGAGCGGAATCAGGACAAACCTTCCGTGCAAAATTAAAAATCCATCGATGTGAATATTCTTCGCTTTCATTCGTTGAAGAGCGATTTCTCATGCTTCGAGCCACTTTCCATAATTTTTTCATTGACGTTTCTCGTGACAAACCGAAATTTCGCCAATAAGCACGTTTTTCCCTTTGATTAAGTTTTTAAATTGATCTTCAAGGGCTAAATACGTTTGAAAATTTTCAGGGGTTCCACGTTTCCGAAAAGCTTTAAATGCATTCTATTTTTCTACATAAAGCTTGGAACATTGGCTATCCCACCATAGATTGGGAGGCCTTCGGGAAATGGTGGAACCTGGGATGGGTTTCGTTTGAGCGCGAACCGCGTTGTCATAGATCAAACGAGAAAGGAAGTAATACTCCTCCAATGGAGGTAAACCATCTCTGGAATTGATGGCTAGAGCAATCGCGTTCGCATATTTTTTCCAGTCAATGTGTCTTGTGAGGTCATATGCCATGTTTATAGATTCAGATGAATTCGACCCAATGGTGATGGAAATTTTGATTGGCAAGTGATCACTACCGTTGGGGTTCTGGATTACATTCCACTTGCAATCTAACGATAGTGAATTCGAGCAAAGCGAGAGGTCAAGAGCACTTGGGTTAGCAGGAGGTTTAGGTACACGTGTTGTTTCCCCAGTGTTCAAAACGGTCATATTGAAGCTGTTACAAAGGTCATATATCAACAATGAACGATTGTCGTCGTACTATTCCCCCCAGGCAGTTCCGTGAGAGTTGAAGTCTCCCAAGATCAATCGTGGCTCAGGAAGGAGTGAGCACATGTCATCAAGTTGTTTGCGGCTAACCGCAGCTCTCGGAGGCCAATACAAGCTGACAATACAGAGGTCATTGCCTCTGATGTTTGCATGACAAGCAACAGCTTCGATCCCTCCAATAGGTGGAAGGTCAATTCTAAAAAATGAGTGGCACTTATTGATCCCCAAAAGCACCCCTCCGTATCTATTATCACGGTCCAAGCGTATAATATTAAAATCGTGGAAAGAGATATCATCTCGCGAAGAAAGCCAAGTTTCGGACAGAGCAAAAACATCACAATTGAAGTTATGAATTAAAAATTTTAATGTATCCAATTTAGGGATAAGACTACGACAATTCCACTGTAAAACAGTGATATCTCCGACCTCTCTATTTGAATTAGACATCAAGAGAGATAATCATTGCAAGGAGGGGCCATGTTTGCATCAATTGTTGCAAAATTGTCTTTAATACTGGAAGCATTGAGATGACAATGGTTCTGATGGAGTCGGCTACATTAAAACACTTGAAGATTTGATCCAAAAGGTCAGTCAACTTTATAAATCCCGATTGGGAAGTTGAACTGGACGGAAAAATAGGGACAGTTGGGGTTTTTGATGTCCCCTCGAGTGCTGGGTCGTTCGAAGATGAAATATTCCCACGGAAGCCAGGAGTAACCTGGTTTTGCTTGTCCGCTGCACTCGATTTTTTAGGCAAGCTAACAGAGGATATAACCGTGGGGACTTGTTCTTGAACTTTGGGAGTGGTCACATTTTTGCGCCGGGGATTCCCTTTGAAAATAAACGGTGTACCCCCGCTAGCTGCGTCCGCTTCCATTTCATCAACTGGCAACGTGGAAAAGGTATTGTGTGTTGAGATTGGTTGTTCTTGTTGTTGGGTCAGTGGCGAAGCGCCCTTCAA
Source organism: Toxorhynchites rutilus septentrionalis (assembly GCF_029784135.1). Classification (NCBI taxonomy): domain Eukaryota; kingdom Metazoa; phylum Arthropoda; class Insecta; order Diptera; family Culicidae; genus Toxorhynchites; species Toxorhynchites rutilus. The sequence goes on along the minus strand of NC_073746.1, from coordinate 205,339,722 downwards.
AATTTCCGCAAATGTGCGCTTCGAGCGTTCCTTTAAAGAGCGCTTCTGTTTCTCCCAGCGACTCTTGTAATTTTCACAAACTGAGAGCTCGTGTGGGGATCCCCCGCAATATGGACATTTATGCTCAGTCGCACTGCAGGATTTCCCCTCATGTTGCTCTACGCAAGTGGCACAGCGCTCCTTGTTGGCACAATAATCTGAAATGTGACCAACTGACTTGCATTTGTTGCAAGTCATGAGCTTTGGCATGAAGAGTCGCACAGGTAGTCTCAATTTGTCCACCATAACGTAATCAGGGAGGGCGGCACCAGCAAAGGTGACTCGAAACGAGTCGGACGGCGTAAATTTAGTTTGGTCCCCATCATGGGAAAGTTTCCCGAGTTGGGGACAGTCCAAGATTTTCACTTCCATTGAGGGGAGCTTCTTGAACTTGCCTTTTCCTTCTGCTTCTATTTGTTCGCTCGTCAGACCCGTTTCAGTTATCACCCCCTCAATTTCTACGTTATGGGAGGGTATAAATGTTCGATATTCGAGAGTGAAATGTTGATCAGCAACAATCTCGTTTGCGTGTTTCCGTTCATTCACGACAACTCGCAATTTGTTCGGTGTAACCCTGCGAATTTCAGATACAGAAGTCTATCTGGCCAGATGATCTTTCATGATCTGAATCACGTTAATGTTTTTTTTCTTTTCGGTTTTGGCCGGAGGAAAACAACCCAAGGGCCAGTTCCAGGTGCATCTTCTGGATAAACTCTGACACGTGGAGCGGAGACAACAGAGGGGGAAGACGAGGACGAGGACGAGGACGAGGACGAGGATGAGGATGAGGATGAGGACGAGGACGAGGACGAGGACGAGGATGAGGATGAGGATGAGGATGAGGATGAGGATGAGGATGAGGATGAGGATGAGGATGAGGATGAGGATGAGGATGAGGATGAGGATGAGGATGAGGATGAGGATGAGGATGAGGATGAGGATGAGGATGAGGATGAGGATGAGGATGAGGATGAGGATGAGGATGAGGATGAGGATGAGGATGAGGATGAGGATGAGGATGAGGATGAGGATGAGGATGAGGATGAGGATGAGGATGAGGATGAGGATGAGGATGAGGATGAGGATGAGGATGAGGATGAGGATGAGGATGAGGATGAGGATGAGGATGAGGATGAGGATGAGGATGAGGATGAGGATGAGGATGAGGATGAGGATGAGGATGAGGATGAGGATGAGGATGAGGATGAGGATGAGGATGAGGATGAGGATGAGGATGAGGATGAGGATGAGGATGAGGATGAGGATGAGGATGAGGATGAGGATGAGGATGAGGATGAGGATGAGGATGAGGATGAGGATGAGGATGAGGATGAGGATGAGGATGAGGATGAGGATGAGGATGAGGATGAGGATGAGGATGAGGATGAGGATGAGGATGAGGATGAGGATGAGGATGAGGATGAGGATGAGGATGAGGATGAGGATGAGGATGAGGATGAGGATGAGGATGAGGATGAGGATGAGGATGAGGATGAGGATGAGGATGAGGATGAGGATGAGGATGAGGATGAGGATGAGGATGAGGATGAGGATGAGGATGAGGATGAGGATGAGGATGAGGATGAGGATGAGGATGAGGATGAGGATGAGGATGAGGATGAGGATGAGGATGAGGATGAGGATGAGGATGAGGATGAGGATGAGGATGAGGATGAGGATGAGGATGAGGATGAGGATGAGGATGAGGATGAGGATGAGGATGAGGATGAGGATGAGGATGAGGATGAGGATGAGGATGAGGATGAGGATGAGGATGAGGATGAGGATGAGGATGAGGATGAGGATGAGGATGAGGATGAGGATGAGGATGAGGATGAGGATGAGGATGAGGATGAGGATGAGGATGAGGATGAGGATGAGGATGAGGATGAGGATGAGGATGAGGATGAGGATGAGGATGAGGATGAGGATGAGGATGAGGATGAGGATGAGGATGAGGATGAGGATGAGGATGAGGATGAGGATGAGGATGAGGATGAGGATGAGGATGAGGATGAGGATGAGGATGAGGATGAGGATGAGGATGAGGATGAGGATGAGGATGAGGATGAGGATGAGGATGAGGATGAGGATGAGGATGAGGATGAGGATGAGGATGAGGATGAGGATGAGGATGAGGATGAGGATGAGGATGAGGATGAGGATGAGGATGAGGATGAGGATGAGGATGAGGATGAGGATGAGGATGAGGATGAGGATGAGGATGAGGATGAGGATGAGGATGAGGATGAGGATGAGGATGAGGATGAGGATGAGGATGAGGATGAGGACGAGGATTGGGTTGGATCGGAAGCATCAGAAGGGGGAAGCGAAATCGATGATGGGAGAGGGGGAGTGGAAGTAACAGTGGGTTGAGAAGGGAGGCTTGCAATTTTCTTAGAGGGGGGGCTTGGTAGGATGAGCGTATTCGTCCCCAGAAGAATTCTTCCTTATGAGGGACTCGTTTATGTTTTTTCCCAGATCTTGTATGAGATTCATTATCGGAGATCTCCATCTCTGGAGATTCTCCACTATTCTCCATTTTACAAAAATGTCTGTCTTATTTCTAAATTATTATTGATTCTAACAATAATCTTAAAAAAAATAGCAAAAAAAATTATGATAATAATATTAAACAATGAACAAATGAATTGAATAATAATATTAATAATAAATATGTATACCTTAATATATAAGTTGTTCCAATAATGCGCTCTACTGCCCTAATCAGGGAGAGACAGAGGCTACGCGCTACGGAGACAACACAATAGCGCAAGAATAGCTTACGCAGCCACGTGATGATGAATCCCGTTTGTGACAGTCACGCGATGGCGATCCCGTTATGCCGAATCAGTTCAACAGCCGCAATCCGGCTCGCTGCAAGAGCGCTGCTTCCTTTGTTCCTTTGTTCCACTTCACAGGTCGAAAGCGGACAGCAACGACCTTCACTCGTACACGATTCACTCGTACCAATAGCACAATAGCAAAAATGGCAACGCACAATACCGACACTGAACTTTACTCGTCAAGAGTTGGATAGCGAATGTGGTGAACTACTTAAATCACATACATTTCTTATGCCATTTAGGTAATAATATATATTTCAAAAAATAACTGATTTATTATGAAAACGGGGAAACATTACCTCATTTGAGAAATTTTGTTGCTCCATTTTTTTTCTCAGATTCATTTAGAACTATAAATCTAAATTGATCAAAAGAAAAACAAGAAAACTTCGGGAAGAGATCAGGTGGAAGTTTCCAATCACTTAAAGCACTAGGATTCATCAAAAATCAGAAAAAATAGTGGGAAATTCTGTTAAATAAAAAAAACATTAGAACGGTGGTGTTCAAAACACGATCGCATTGTTATTGTCAAAAAACATCCAATCGTTTTTCTTCTTCTTGTACTTCTTCTTTTTTTGCTACTAGAAGAGCAAAATCATCAACTATCGTGGAGATCTGTTTCACTTATTAACCTTACCAGGAATAAAAACAATTATACGTACGTGTGATTCAATAATACACAAACACTCTTCGCCAAACGGTATAAAACCGATGAGGTACATTTTTCATCTTTTCATATCGGAATTGGGAACGAAAAATTTGAGAGAAGATTGAGGTTATATCTTTCATTTACAACACACTATCGAGCCTCCGAAACGATTTAACTCTCAACTGGCATTAAGTTATACGTTCAATACTTTTCGAAATGGACCTGAATGAAAAATTTCACTCATCAAAAAATTCTAACAACCTCACACTCATTGAACTACAGCGGAAAATAATATCTCCACAAAGCGCACAAAAATGGCATTGTATATCTTATCATTTGGCTAACAACAGTAGAGAATCGCTTATCAGAAAAAGATCGAATTTGTCCTACTCTCCTATGAAGCTGACTTACGTAATCGTCTCTGAAAAAATCTGGCAAAACATCATCATTTTTATTTCGGTTCACCGCGACACTAGCGGTTATTTATGCATAAATCAGTACCAACTTTTCGTTCCAACCGTCATCATCATCATCATCATCATCATTCACGTGTTTCGTTGGAACAGATGAGAACGGAAGATTCATAAATCAAACCAGCGTTTACGCGGCATATGGAAAACCACGGAAAATGGGTGGTAAGTGGTACCGTGTTCATAAGTTTGTGCTCAACCTAATCACAGCGCTGAAAACATGCTTTCACATGAAGATGTGACTGCTACTAGACATTATTTACACCTTGTTTACCAGCCAAAGCGGGAGTGTAAAGTCGACAAACTTCTCTTTTAAATATACAAGGCTTTTAATTAGCGTGTGGGAGGTGGATAAGTTTTGACAACAGTTAGAGTACCATTAAGAATGCGAGATGAGTAGGAGTCAAATGGTTAATTTTATGTGTCACATTATATCGTCACTCAAATTGAATACCATTGGTCGGAACATGTGTTCACAACCGGGGACAGTCTAAATAGTTTGAATGGCGGATTAGCCCATTTTTAAATTTCATAATTGCTAGTTGCTAGGGACACGAAACGGAAGCTTGCATACAATGTGATGTTGTGCAGCATCGGAAAAGATTTTTTCTGCAGTTCAGGGAATTTCTAACCCTTTCGCTACGAGCGTCGTAGCGAAACGTTGACACTCTACATCTGTCATCGAAGATTGAGTGGATTAAATATTTAACTCAGTTTGAATATGTTGTACTAAATGTTCAAGAATTTTATAATTTTCTTCGCCTTTTCCTTTCTTTCGGAGTTCTCGCTTCATCGTGGCTCGATAGATTTTTGATTCGATACACCTCAGGTTGGTTCAGGATTCTTATGCGTGGAAATTAAATCGATCGAATCAGCCCCACACTCATCCATCACACTTTTTGTGCATTGAAATGAACAAATCGGCAGAACAAATGTATCGGGGAAAAGGAAGTTCTTCCAGTTTTCATGAATTTAATTAGCGAATTGTAATGTATAGCACATCAAACAAATCTTAGAGAATTTCCGATTCGATTGGTATGAAAATCGTGAGAACTCGTTCACAGTTAAAATAGTTATTAACGTTAACTTTATTTCATAAAAACGTGACCTTTTTTCTGATTTGGCACCATTCCTGAAGGGCGTAGTTCTACGTCAGAAACCCGACCATAATCACTCAATTCCTCTCACGGCACGTATGATCCGAACATTCAGTTGTGATACACACTCATTTGCTTCTGACATCTAACTGTTAAAGCCTCTATAATTGAACACTACTACTGACATCTGACTGAATGATGGTCTATTCCTATGCCTCTCACTACCGATCGCTATGTTTACAACTTTTCATAACGAAAGTGGTGGATGTGGTGAATGATGATAGTAGAAATGTGAGTGACCAGGCATTTCCAATCATTTTTGGTTAGTTCGATTTGGAAAATTAATCTGCAATATAGACGGAAATATGATCTGCCGTTATGAGCAAACCAGCTATGAAGGAGGAAATTTCATATGTCATTTTTGCCTCATTCATCCATAAAAAAATTCCACATTTATAGACTCTTTGTGATAGAAAAATCAGACCCGTGTAGTTCCAAAACATATATGAACACGTTAAGCTCCGATTTTTTTTCTTGATGCGCGCTGAATGGAAAGCGCAGCAAGAAAAAATCGGAGCTTGACGTGTTCGTTTGCACAATATCAGTGTCGGCCCCAGTTCCCAAAGATATTTTTTGTACAGCTAGAAAATAGTCAGCAATTTGACTAGATAGTAGTCACATTTTGTAGAATATCCGAAAACAAACCGTATATATTTTTATTTTATTTTTTTGTAACTGTTATTCCCAGTCTTTCAGCACTTTCCTACCAAAAAGCACAACGCTGGGCTTAACGTGTTAACAAACATCAAACAATAGTACAGGCATGAATCGAATTGGTTAGAGAGCATGATTTATCATTCAATTGCTTTATGATTTTACTATGAAGACCATCAGAGAAGAAGCACAGGAAATACATGCTTGAACACACAATTTTCTTCAAATTGTATTCAAAACGAAGCTGTACATTCACACACCTGGCATCTCTGTTGGCAAAGAACGAACACAAAAAAGCGAATGTTGTGAACCAAGGCGCCTAGAAGTATATCCTAAGGTGGGCCAACTTGCTAAAACCACTCTTCAGCCATCTTGAAAATCTATTGTCTTTTGTTTGTAAACAAAACACAATACACTTGGGCCCAAGCTCGCTTGTGATCAGTCTGTCTCTTTCACGTTTCAAGCAAATAATTTCCCTTTTGCTTTCTTCCGTCCTGTTTTCATATACCGCTCCCCTGACCAACTAAGTGACGAAACGGTCTCACCTTAGGATATGCTTCCAGGCGCCTTGGTTGTGAACATCGAAACACTTTCTATCTTCTTCGCGCTATTTCTCCATCAACATGACTCAAATCTCCCTCTACGACTCAACTATCTCATTTCATTCTTCCCCGTCAAATGAACTTCATTGCATTTTGAAGTGAAAATGAGTTCGTCTCTCTCTCTCTCATGTATCACGTATGCACACTCTTAGGAAAAAATGGTATATATGACGATTTTTTTGGTGAATATTACCAATGCTTAGTCAATTTTTGCAAGACGGATTAAGTGCGATTCACATACAACATCCACGTCACGTTCACGTCACGTCACGTCATGTTACGTCAATTATTCTCCCAAGCAATTCGTGTGACGTGGATGTTGTATGTGAATCGCACTTTATTCATACACATTACCCGATGACGTTGGTAAACAAATGTCAAACCGGTCAGTGTAACCCAGTATAAACCGTCGGTCCAACATTGGTTTAACATATAGTCTAAACATGTTATGTTAACCCAACCTTTATGCATGTTTTGTTATTGATTTATTTAGTTAATATTGAACTGTTGTATGCTGTTTTAGTCATTTACTGAACTATCTAAAATGTGATATTAACAACATTACATTACTTATATTAACATATTAAGTACCGCTCACGAGTTTTCTCGTGTTTCGCGTTCCGTCTGTTACGGATGGATCACGTAATAACCCGTGTTTTCTACACTTGATGGTTAAATCCTTGGTCTGCCACGAATCTAACAAGGCCTACCGATGACTCGTCTTCGTCTCATCCACACCGAAAGAAAACGATCTCATTCGTGGATTCCGTACAAATGAAGCGTATAAGTTTGCCCCAAAACGCACGGTCCCAGGCGTATGTCTTACAGATTTCTTTGCGGTCCTTAATATGTTAACTTGTGACATGACTATTGTAGCGCCCGACATATAATCCTGCATCGCTTGAGTCTGATCCGAGATTACAAATTAGGAAAAAAAAAATGATTACTACAAACAGCTACGATAGACGACAGACAATTCTCACCATTATTCTCTCCCAGGACCAGCGTGTAAATACTTATCAGCCAAACAAATTCGGGAAATACCACGAAGCTGACGAAACCCAGTCGGCATTAAGTGAGACCAGCCCCGTTGCAACATTGAGTTGGAGCGCAGGTCAGTAAAAAAGGAACCTTCGTTTTGACGGTTCCGAAAACATCCAATTGATCGAACCACCGATTACAATCGTCGGCAAATCATATATGAAGTTGCCCTTGACCAAATCCGATAGCATAGCGGTGGAATTCGGACTCAGCGGAGCTCGTTTTCGTCCCTCGAAGTACCCAGATTCCTCATTATTTAAGTAATGTCATCGCATTCTCCCGCAACAGAAGGGCACGGATCATTGTTTGGCTGTTCAATATGTATCAATGTTGATTAAAGAACATAAATTGAATTGATTTTCAAGATCGTCTCACACCTTTCCTGAATCTGGGTGAATTCGACCTTCTGTGGAGAAATCAATTTCGAAAAGACTCAATTATCAGCTCGGCAATTGGGTTAATAATGTTATGTTCTTCGCGGTTGCCAGTAATTACATCGTCAAAGTTACCGATACCGCGTAGTAAAATGTACCAATCATTGGTAGGGATGTGTATTGCATCTGACATTCATTTTACGTATGTTGGTAGTGTTGGTAATATTTACAGAAAGCATGTAGGGGAGAACTGTACAAAACGCACCGGTGAGGTAAAATGGCCCAAGCCATCAATTGTTCACAATCTTTGGATTAGTCATGTAAAATGATATATATTTTTTGTTTCATTTCAGTTCGCAGTCATCTCTTCCACATCCACATATCAACGGTACACAAACATGCCCATCACAATAAAATAAGACACAAATTAAGAAAAACTAATGCATCTGCCTTATCTGTAAATATCCATGGTTGCTTCATGAAGATTTGCGATTAATCAATGTTCATATATCATGATATCTACTCTCTTCCTCCACAACGAATTATTGAACATTATAATCGCACTTAAAAATTGGACCAACTTGTCATATTTAAAAAAAATGACAAAAATTGTGAAAACAATAATTGGGGCAGAATGCGCAGGAAAAAATATTCGTTACGTAGGATACAAGAACAAACGTTCCTTCTGACCAATGCCCTGGTATGTCGCCATTTTTTGTAGCTCGCATAGGAAATCATAAGTATAGAAACTACTCCAAGTTGCACTCACATTGCGAAACAAACAAAAGGAAGTTGATAGGACGACTGAATTGACCACAATCACATTGCGAAAAGAACAAAAGGAACTTGACCGTTTAAGCCCTTTCTATGCAGCCTACGCTCAATTTATGTTTCGATATCGACATCGATAGAAAAACAGTTTGGCATTACGGGTATCTTGCAAGCCCACTGTGTGCGTTGTGTTCGTTTGTTTTGGTACGTCTAACCAAGTTGTTATGGAGCGTTCTGTCCGTGGATTACAGCATTTTACACCACCCTATATTTTGAACTGTCAATGAAATATAAAAAACTCCTTGCAAATTCAAGTATTTTGTTCTATATAACATCAAGAATATAATTGGCAGTGATGGAATGAGTATTCTAGATATTGAAGAGCATGAATCAATTACAACAAAGGCAGTAAATGACTGATTTGCTAAAAGGGTGCGTCTTGTGCCACTCTCCCCTATGTTCAGTCCCTGAAGAGAAGAGAAACATTTGCATCGCAAATTCATTCCCTCCACCTATTGTGATTCTCCTGTCAGCTAGCATAGCGGTCCAGCAGCGAGAAGAAGAGAGTATTTTTCTATCCCTGAAATAGTGCACATCAAAGTAGAACCAAAAGAGAAGTAGAACAAGAAACCTCGAAACGTATTGGAACATGTTTTTTCCTCCACTGTATTTGAGATTTTTGTCAAACGTGAATAAAGGACCTCGTGTGTTTTTATGCTTTATTCTTGTCGCATCGTGCTTTCTCTTTGAGTAATCAAGCGAACTATTTCCCAAAAGTGTTTCTGCTGTGAATTTTGCAAGTTCAAGCGTCCATTGGCACGATTTCCCCAGTGAAATGGTGCATCATCCGACCAAAGCCTCCGCTCTCGAGTTTATTAAACTAACAATGTACATTTTACTAATATTTACATTACCAAAGATTTGGTAGCTTTTTTTAGTAACCCATTTTCTGGGTACGTATGTCGATATTTGAGTTCAACGTGGTTTGACATATACTACAGGTGAGCTAGATTTTTTTGTATCATACACGAAAATTGCTCACACGTATAAAATAACGTGCAGTGTGTGTGCGCCATTTTGCACGCTATGTACTAATACTAACGAAGTGCCTTTATAGCCTACCTAATAAATTTCTAAGTTCGTTGGTTTGAATTCACGGTGGGTACACAATAAACCGTCCATTAATGATGTAACTACTTTTTTGCTTCAGAAAAAAATCAAATTTTCGTTTCACTTATTCGGATTGTATACGCGGGTAAGAGATTCGTGTAAGGAGGAAAAAGAAGTGTGGATTGAAGTCAGTTAAATGAAGAGGCATATTTGTATTTATTAGTCACGATTACTATTATTAGGATTACGAACGAGTAGTGACAATAGCGACGGGTAAAATAGGCGGTAAGTACGGAATATTTGATTACGGAATAGAGAATATTTCACCATATCAAAGAGACCGCATTGTTTCGCTGGTTTGCATTATTAATATTTGTGAAACCAACAAAGTGCGGTGAGAACTCATTAAGAGATTAATTTAATATATCTTAGCTGGCTGAGCAATGTGCGAAATGTACGGGATTGGGCAGGGATAGTGCATTACTTGATTGCACAAAAGGGGAAGAAACGGGGAAGTGGCATGATAGTCACTGATTTTTTTCAAAAAGGAATCGATTTCTGCACCGGTGATATTTTTGAACCATGCTGGTTTGCATAGAAAACCGTACACTTCGAAAGGATCCGTGCGAAAGCTTCTATGGACTCTGGAGTTTTTTTTTTTGTTTATTTGAATCTTTGAAATCACAAATCTATATTCAATGGGCCAATTATGCTCGCTCTGGACAATCCCTTTTTCTATTCTGCAACCGTGGTGAATGGACGTACAAACTTTTTCACCTCCGAATGCATCCGTAAAACGTGCACGAACGAAGTTCTATGCTTGCATTTGCTTGAACTTTTCAGAAATCTTTCAGAATATTCATTCATTGAGAGTTGTTTCAGATGCAACTTCAAACAAATGATTACTAAGCCAACGGTAGTCCTACGCCAACCTTTCGGTTGTATCACAGATATAATCCACCCATAGCATTTTTCAAACGCGGTGTGTGGTTTTATTTGTTTTGAGATATAAACATTTTTAATATTAACATCATAGTTTGATCAGACATCTGGATTTTGAGTAACGATTCTTTGAATGAAAGATGAATAATTTTGAACACACTCTTTTCAAAAATCTGTCGTAATTTAAATTGGTTATATGATAAGAAAAATTGTGATTTTGGGTAGTTTCCATCATAAGTACAAGGTTTCAAAAAAATCGGAGAGGGTCGGGTCAGCGGACGGCTAATTTGGCGTTCAATTGCACTATATCACACTCTCATACTCAGAAGGACTACTTCCAGATAATTATCTTACAGATTATAATACCACAATGATGAAAAATGCTGTAAGGCCGATTACGGGCAAAATTACACATCATTTGATTGGCAGATTGATCCAGAAGAATTTAAAAAAGGTCGAACGAAATTTAAAAAAAAATGCAGATTGATCTCAACAATGTACGTGAGTTACGGGATTTCCAGCGAAATAATATTTGAAATCTAATGCAATGCTGTCGAAAAGAAGCTCGAAATCCCGGTCGAATGCGGAGTTCTAGAGAACCATAGCCCCTGGGCGACACCGATTGATCCAATGATGAACAACAAAGTGAGACTTCAGGGAATCCAAGTCTGGGAGTCGACGATCTGTAAAAAATGTAAAAATAAACTGACATTTAAAAATAAACGAATTTGAAAAAAAAATACATAAGGTCTGTGTTTTCTTGAATTAAAGAATGAAAGTCTCCCGCAACAATAATATATTTTAAGCGTTGCTTGTATAACTATTAATAAACAAAGGCCTTCCCGGTTAAATTACACGTCGTGATGCAAAATGAAGAAGGACGCGAGCCACCAGCAGGAAATTTAAAGTTGTTCCATAAGAGAGCAAGGCTGTGAAACCTTTTGGTTGCACACATTTTTCACGCTGCAGGCTATTTTAAAATTTACTCGAACAAAATCAGAACAAATGGTACAAATTGCTCACGTACTCTTGTATCACAGCAGCACAAGTGGGGTGTTGCTCTGCCCATGAAAAAAGGTGCATTATGCCTCCGGCCAAATGGAATATGAAAGGAGCATGAGCTGTAAATGGCATAGCTTTATTTCGTACTTTATGCTCACCGACATGTCCCCATGAGTTTTTGTCCCCCCCAGTGTTTTTCTATACCGTAACGCATCTGAAGTTTTTATATTACGCCTATTTTTACAATCATTTGCATCTTATTTTAGAACGCTCTGAAAAAGTTATGCTCAGGTAGGGGGGGTGCTCTATGTTTGTTTCGGCATGTTGTGGTATAAGGATCACCTATAGGGGATTGTAGCAAACTTGTTTCTAATTTGGTTGTGTGATGTCAAAATATACATGACTAAACTTTTAGAAGGCTTTCCAAACTCTAGCTTCCGGTTTCTAAGCCCAAAAACAAACAAAAAATCTAGATACCAGTAGAAACGAGGATAAAACACACATTCATTACAAACAATAGGATGACATAAACAATCAAATTCTGCAATATTTTTTATGATTTTTTCTCCATCAGTACCAATATTCCAATATTGATGCGTGAGTGGGCCTTTGTTCATCTCCAACTGTTTTGAAGTTCACTAGTATACGCACTAAACCAAACTTTCCAAAAATGTTGTATCTTCTGCTTTATTTTCTGAAGAGAAGTGAGTTGATTATAACGTTGAGCCTCGAATTGTTCTTGCTGCGCTATCTATTCAGACCGCATCAAGAGCATTTGCACAATATCAATGTCGGTCTCCGCTCCCAAAGATATTTATTGTATAGAGAGAAAATTGTCAAAAATTCGACCATAAAGTAGTCACGTATCGCAAAATAACCGAAAACAAAAAAGGTTTTTTTTGTATTTCCCTATTTTGTAACTGTCAGTCCCGGTGATAAACGTTTTTCTATCAAAAATCTCAACAAGATTGGGCACGGCAGCATGGTGCGAAGAAGGCACTGGAACTCTGAAATACACTTTTTTCTAGATATTTTACAAAACTGGTTTTACTGGTCAGGGTCGCAAACTGTACGACCAGGTGGGGAGGGGATCTGGCGAATTGGTAAAATCCGTTCCTCTCACGATAAAGGTCACGAGCTCAATTCTCACTCCCAACATTTTCCGAGAATGGAAGTAAAGTGACGAACCAGCCAAAAGTGTTGAAGGTCGCTATAATACAGAAGAAAAATATACGACCAGATGTGGACGAAGAGCGATGGATGTACCGGGGATGAAATTCTACAAGGCTCCAAATCATCGTCTGACAAGGGATTTACTCTTGTGCCTAAAGTGCTCCATTTTTAAATGATTTATGTGGTCTGTATTAGTAGAACTATTAATATCAATGAAGAAGAATTATACATGGAAATAAATTTAGTAGACAAAATAGACAAAATGCTACGAAAATTACAGTTATCAGGCTGCTTTATCCGATCACGATGTAAATGAAAATATAAAATTATATGTACTCAAATCCTGAGTAAGGAAATTTCCCGAAACAAATTAATTAACCCTAAGTTATTCCGAACTTACAAAAGTTCTATACAGATTGATTCAGCACATACTCTCAGTAGACTATTTATAAGGATGAGGGTATTATTATAATCATAACATGTTTGAAATGTAGTGCCAGATAACAGCTGATAGATATACAGTTTGAATTTTTTTTATATTTCAAATATCATTTATTTCAAATCAAAATGTAATATTTAAGCGTTAAGGTGAAATTTAATTGGCTATTATAAGTACAGTAGAGTAAAAATCGTGATTTTTGAAGATTTTGTTTACAATGTTGCAGCGAAATCTAGAAAGATAAGGGTGTCAGAAGGATTTTTTTTTCATCAAATATGATCGTCTATCATCTCCTGAGAGATATTGAATAAATTTATTCTTTTCATGTGAGAAATGTGTTTTCAGATTTTGAAGAGATGGATCAATAATAAATTCCAAAAACAAAAAATACGGAGTGTATCGAAAAGTAATCTTAAATATTTAACACGTTATTACACACAAACGGGTGAATAATTTTTTGTCGTGTAATCAGAGCACGCTTTGTTTACATGTCAAAAATCGAAATACAAGTCATTTAGTCGCGGTCAGAAAGTTGTTTTCAAAATGTTACGGATTAATTTGGAAACTAAAAAGAAAATTCTGCACAATTGGTGCACCGAAAAGGGCGTTACATACCACAAAATAGCAAAAAAAATAAAGTTTGTCCAGAAAGTGTTAAACGAATCATCGCAAAATTCGGTAAAGAGTGTTCTTTCGGAGATCTCAGCAGAAGTAAATGAAAACCCGGATCAAGTGATCCCGAATTGGACCAAAAAGTTGTGAATTATATTCAGAAGAACAGGTGATTTGGCAAGAAGTTCAAAACAGGTGTTGGGATGATTCAGTGGATTAAACAGAGACATGGTCTAAAGACCTATAAATAGCAAAAAGTGGCCAAACAAACACCGGAGCAGCAAGAACGCGCTAAAACACGAGCTGCAAAGCTATATGAGTGCATTTTGGACAATCCTAACCAGTGCATTCTCATGGATGACGAAACATACTTCAGAGAAGATTCCAGAACTCTGCCGACAATTTTATACCAAATCGATTGGAGAGAGTGTATCATTAGCGAATAAAGGGTGTGTCACATCAAATTGCATCACGGAAAAAACGCTGTAGAAATTCGCTCAGTAGACCGATCCTTTTGAAAATTTTAGACAGTAAAATAAAAACTATTAAACAACTTTTGGCATTTTTTTTTTATTCATACTTCGAGCCCAAGCCCGTATGCTCGCACCTTCCTCTTTACCCCGTCCATGAGGTTCTGTACAACGTCAGGTTGTAGTTTTTTTTTTGAGCAGAAATCCATTTTCTCTTGAAGTTCGCCTCCGATTTGACAACTTTTGGGTTCTTCCGGAGGGCCTGCTTCATAATCGCCCAATATTTCTCTATTGGGCGAAGCTCCGGCGCGTTGGGCGGGTTCATTTCCTTTGGCACGAAGGTGACCCCGTTGGCTTCGTACCACTCCAACACGTCCTTTGAATAGTGGCACGAAGCGAGATCCGGCCAGAAGATGGTCGGGCCCTCGTGCTGCTTCAATAGTGGTAGTAAGCGCTTCTGTAGGCACTCCTTAAGGTAAACCTGCCCGTTTACCGTGCCGGTCATCACGAAGGGGGCGCTCCGCTTTCCGCAAGAGCAGATCGCTTGCCACACCATGTACTTTTTGGCAAACTTGGATAGTTTCTGCTTGCGAATCTCCTCCGGAACGCTGAATTTGTCCTCTGCGGAGAATAACAACAGGCCCGGCAGCTGACGAAAGTCCGCTTTGACGTAGGTTTCGTCGTCCATTACCAGGCAATGCGGCTTCGTCAGCATTTCGGTGTACAGCTTCCGGGTTCGCGTCTTCCCCACCATGTTTTGCCTTTCTTCGCGGTTAGGAGCCTTCTGAACCTTGTATGTACGCAGGCCCTCCCGCTGCTTGGTCCGCTGGACGAATGAACTTGACAAATTCAGCTTATTGGCGACATCCCGGACCGAACTTCTCGGATCACGTCTAAACTGCTTAACTACGCGCTTGTGATCTTTTTCACTGACGGAGCATCCATTTTTGCCGTTCTTCACCTTCCGGTCGATGGTTAGGTTCTCGAAGTATCGTTTTAGTACTCTGCTGACCGAGGATTGGACTTTTCCCAGCATCTTACCGATGTCCCGATGTGACAACTCCGGATTCTCGAAATGAGTGCACAGGATTAATTCACGACGCTCTTTTTCGTTCGACGACATTTTTCCAAATTTACGAAAAATTGACAGTGAAGCATGGCCAACGTGATCTATACACTCTTATCTGATTATAAGCGAAAGCTGAAGATATAATTCCAAAAAAATAAATTTCTACAGCGTTTTTTCCGTGATGCAATTTGATGTGACACACCCTTTACAACTGTTGCGATGGAAAAATTCAGCCAAAAAATGCTCGTTTGGCATGCGTTCGTCAACTTTTTTCACAAAAGGGACTATAAATGCTAAAATTTATGTGAAAGAATACATGAAGAAGAGATTCCTTCCATTTTATAGAAAGCACGGGGTTCCTCCTCTATTCTGGCCTCAGCACGATTTGGCCTCAGCACATTATGCCAAAACCCTTCTACAATGGTTTTCGGAAAACAACATCATTTTCGTTGAAAAAGACATCAACCCACCTAACTATCCCCAGCTGCGGCCAGTTGAACGTTACTGGAAAATTGTCAAGACCAAGTTCAAGAAGGAAGGTACAGTGTCTGTAAATATGTCAGAGTTCAAGAAGAGTTGGTCTGTAGCATCCAGAAAAAGACTACTATGCAGAATTTGATGAGTGGAGCTAAATGTAAGGTTCGATCATTTTTTAGAAATCAACAATAAGCTTGATTTTTTCATTTAATTGCTATGTAAACTTAATTTTTTTTAATAAAATTCACTTTTGTAAACACTTTCTGAACGTTTTCAGTTTTATCTTGATGTTTGAAAGTTTAAGACCACTTTTCGATACACTCCTTATATGTATAAACAATGAATTAAAAAAATATTTTTTGACTATAATATACAGTGAGATCGGAAACTGTATATCAGGGCCATACAATTTCATTTCAATTTACACATTATCACTCAATAATGTGCCTTTCGCCTTTCAATATGCTGCAAACTCGTGCAGACTGAAAATAGTGCTACTCTCTGTTCATGCTCAATAAAGAGAAATAAACTTCATACAGTCTCATTTTGCTTCACGCCAATTTCTTACATTCTTCACAACGAAGCGAAATTATCCAATCGTCAAATGAAAATAAAAGGTTTTTATATCGAATTAAGATATCTTATTTCAAATGAATTTCAAATGAAATGAATTTAATTACAGCTCGAACCGTATTCACTGAAACTAATGAGAATGACGATGTGAAAGAATGTGCAGTATACTAGCAGGCGTAATCAGTTGTCGGCGCTGGTTGTAAGACTTATATGCCCTCATATGCCTCTTTTGATTCCACTTTTTTTAAAGACGATCCGGGAAAATCCAGTTTGGATAAAATAAATCGAATGAAACTTTCAATTGAAAGCAGTCATCGTCCTTTTACATGTGAAACTGAAAGCGACATAAAGCGCATTCAAATGATAATGAGTAGGGCACTTTCAATCGACAAGTGAATGACAACAAAATTGAAGAATCGACGTTCCAGTATGCGTAGTGGATACACAATAGTGTCTCACGTTATCATGCCGGGTGTTCGGGTTTGATTCCCGTTCTGGTAGGGTTTTTTCGTCAAAGAAATTTCCTTCGACTTGCACTGTGGTCACGCGTATTCTAGAGCTTTCCCCTCGGAATACATTCAAGGCGTGTTATTTGGCTTAAGAAATCTCAACTAAGTATTAATAATGACGCTAACTAATGCATACGTTGAGACGGCAAAAGTTCCACAGGGAACGTTAACTCCATTCAAAAAGTGGATACACAAAATCGAAATGGAAATTGACTGATGAGAAAGGAAGAAGTAAAAAAGTTATCTTCATCTTTTAGTTTCGAAGTTGTCAAGCCCTGCTGTATATAATCGAATCCGTCCTGTATAAGCATAATATTAATTATGTGTTCTTTTTAACCAATCACCGAAAAATTCGCTTAAGATTAAATATTTACATGTCAAACATGAAGTCAAAATTGGATTAGTTTTTCTTCTTTCGTAAATCCTGTGTTGGGCATATTCTTCGGATAAGAACTTTACGACACAGCGGTCAATACCATCAGTTTAATCGTCTGTCAATTTTCCAAGTTTCCAATACCAATAGGGATTAAAACTATTCCAAGGAGGAGAGAGTTACGTTGTGATGCATAAAATTTGCTTCGATGCCATTTTCCACGGCGCAAGCCTAGGATCGTTATTGCCGTAATCCGTTGTTAATTTTCGTCTTAAGTAATTGAATTTAACGACAGTTTCTCTCTCCGGGTAGAAGGATTCCAAAGTTTCCGTTTATTTAGTGTCTCATCAAATGGCGAAAGATGACTCCCGTTCGCATTTGTGGCCCAGATTTACCCGGACAGAAAGGCAAATAATTTTGTCATAAGTAATTCGTGTAAAATTAAGTTTAGTGCCTGAGTCAAACGCGAGCAAAGTTTTCCCTTATGGTGCAATATTCTCCTCCAGTGAAGGAAGGGAGTATCAAATTAGCAAATGTTGGCAGACTGCCAACGCAAACTTGGCACACTTTATTGCTTCCTATTCCATTGGGGGTTTTCCGATCAGGAATGGTTTTGTTTAACCTCCTCCTTCGTGGATTTGAAAATACTTGCCAGTTGATTTTTGGTTTGAAGCCCTTGCCAAAAGAAGCTACAGGAAAGCTAAAAAGAGGTGAAATACGAATAGATAAGTTATGTGTCTCATCTTGCTTTTAGCGTACCATTTCAAAAAGCTAACACATATGTTCCGCTTCAGAGCTCAAGGAACATCAAATCCGGCTAGATCATGCCTCTGAGCCGGGTGTCAAGCGACTGTGATTTACTTTCGCTCGTAGTGTACACCATCGAAGCGCAGCAGCTATGTTTGGGACTCAGAAAGGCTTTCCAACTAACGTCATGTTCAAAACAATTACTGTATTCTTTCACGATAAAAATTATCAAATGAAGTAATGTAACTTCAATCCATGTTCTCCATTTGATCTAATCTTCTCTTTCTAAAGAGAAAATTAGAAGCGTGATAGAACACAGTAACATGTAGTAACAATCTGTTTAAATTTATACCATGTTAGATGGGATTTTGAAATTGAATCCCGCAGAACAAACACAGGATATGTCTGATAGGAGACAATAAAAACAACCAAGTATGTGTGTCCAAACATGTTCTGTTTGTACTTCAAGAGTAAGCTTTTTATAGTACTCGTCCTTCAATCTGGACATGACACTGCACTGCTCTGGCATTCTCAACTCTGTTTTCCACTGCTAATCCGAATTGTGAATTACCTAGAATGGTGAAAAAAACGAGCGCAGAGAAAGTATCGCAAAAACCACTCGGCGGCAGCAACCGTGATAAAACGTAATGTTTCCTGTCTCGTATAAACTCTTACACGCTCTTGAAGAGAAAACACTGCTCGGTGACATTGGACCCCAGTTAGATTTATTTCCATAGAGTGTGATGCAGAGACTGCGAGATAAAAAGGGCACTCAACAGTTTTTTTAAACTTTAAATTGTTGACCCGTTGTGGTCTCGGTCGGTACGTAATTCACAAAATATTTTTCAATACCCAAGTCGAAAAATATCTGGAACGAGCAAGCCGATTCCAGTAGGGGTTAGTGTTTTTACAATATTCTTAAAATCGAACAAGAAGCCTCCGTTTATCGCCATGAGCCTAGCTCATGGAACAACATACATACATTGGAGTGGTTCCCGGATGCGTAGGGAATAAGTAAATAAGCCTTCTCAAAAGAAGTTTTGATAAAACATAAGTTAGTAGCAACTTGTTCTGCAAACGAAACGACTGCAAATGAACGCATACTTATAATCAACATATATAATCGGAATAGCGCAATCTCAAGGATATCGATCGGACCACCCGAAACAGGAATATTTCTGTTGATGAAAACCACCTCTACATGTTATTCTATAATACTTGAAACACCCTATAACATGGTAACCGGTCAAAAGTGGAAAAATGAACAAAAAAATTGATGACTTCTAAGTTTGATTGCCATCAGAATACCGAGTCTGTTGTTGGAGTCATGAAGTGGGTTGACTTTTACTTAAAATTCTTAAAATGAGCAATTCCAAATGAAATCGACAAATGACAAAACATGAGTATTTTTGATTCGAATGAAAGTTTGTATTCCATTTGGGTTGAAGAAAAAAAAGAGTTTTCTACAGCAATTGGGATTTTTTTGACTCAAGCGTAACTTTTGAAAAGGGCGTATCGATTTTAGTAGGAGAAATCTTTGATAATTTAAATCTCCGTTTATATCTGTGCCACAGTAGAGCAGTCTTTTATTTCGATCCTATTTCTTAATATATTTACTCGGGTTGGCTTGGCGATTGATAACCACAAAGTGTTTGATACTGACGTCTTTACACAACAGGTGTCGAGGAAAAACCTAGTGCGTATTTTCCTGATCGTCAAGAGTGAATATTTACCAGTAATTGGTTTACGATTTGCTTGAGCATCGAAAACAATAGACGCCATAAGCTGATCATTAGATCGCTGAGGTATCGGAACAATCGCTATAAAGCACAAAGTTGATCTTTGAGTTGCTTGAGAAGTTGCGTGCAAGTAAAGCTCAACATTGCAAGTCACAATAGTGCAAACACTTTATCTGGACCTGTCAGCACCTTTGAACGTATTGGGCAGGATCTAAAAACAAGGCAAAAACGTTCCTATCCTGGCTGTACCTTCCAACGCTTAGTCAAGATAGAAAATAGGTAAAAGCGTAGTCATCTCTCACCTAGGTGGGGATGCATTATCTGACCACCTGAACCTTAAACCCTTAGGTGGATCAATTTAATAGGTTAAAGGGTAGTCGTTACTTGTTCCGGCAAGAACGCAGTATATTATTTGCTGAATTTTGATTTCCGTACACCGCTGTGCTGATCGTGAAAACACGCCATTAAAGCTTGCTGGCCATATGGCCACAGCAAGCTGTCCTCCACCCGGGGGTACTATAAAACCCCCTGACAAATCACCAGGAAATGGGAATGAACGAACACTGCCTAAGTGGATGGATCGCTTGGGGATCCACGGACAAAGAATTGTTTTGTCATTGAGAGCGGCCGGTACAGGTAACCTACCAAAAAACCCTTTCGTTATCGGAAAATCGATTGAGCAAGCTTGCTTGGGAAAAATAGAATCAGCAAATACGGAGGATAAGGGTAGTAAATATGTGCTCAAAACGCGAAGCGTAGAACATGCAAAGAAGCTGATTTACATGAACAAGCTAATTGATGGAACTGAAGTAGTTGTCGAACCACATCCCACATTAAATGTGAGTCGCTGCGTAGTAAGTTGTCGAGAAGTCATCGATATATCCGAAGAAGAGCTATTGACCGAGCTTTCCGAACAAGGCGTGTGCCACGTACGAAGGTTCACAAGGATGGACGGGGAAAATAGAGTGAATACTCCTACATTAGTACTCACAACCATGGGGACAGTGATTCCGAAACACATTATGTTTGGACCGCTACGAATCCCTACCCGCATATTTTATCCTAATCCGATTATTTGTTTTAAATGCTGCAGTTACGGCCACGTGAAAGACAAATGCCCTAACAGTCTAACTACTTGTCGCAACTGTTCTGGAACTCATCCTTTGGATAATGGTAGCTGCACACTTGAGCCCATGTACAAAAATTGCAATGGAAACCATTCTCCGACTAGTAAAACGTGTCCCATGTTCATCAAGGAGGAAAAAATTATAAAAATAAAAGTTGATACCGGGGTCTCTTATAGCGAGGCTAGAAAGGAATACGCTAAGCTTTCCGATAACCATTCATACGCAGGAATATGCAGAGCGCAAGATAGAATGAACCAGATAAGAAGAGATGATGAAGTTCAAAAACTAAGAGACGAGATAACTAAAATGAAAGAAGCAAGGAAGGAGACTGAAAAAGACAATGAGATAAGAAAACTTCGCAAAGAACTAGATCAAATGCACATTATTTTTACTAAATATAAATTACTAAAAAGAGAGATGCAAAAACTCAAAGAAAAACAAACGGGTGAGATTCCTAGAATACACGTCGATATTTCAGAAGATGAAATGAATCAAAGCTTTTCGAAAACGCAAAATGAAGATCCATGCATAAATCCAGGAGACCCTTTTAAAATGGACGAGTCTCAATCAGGATTAAAAAGAAGGAAGGATGCAGAATCAGGTCCATCTGCTAAAAGATCGCAGAGCAAAGATGCAGTACTAACAATAAACAGTGAAACCGACCAAGAGAGCGTAGAAGAAGGAGTGTCTGAAGCAACATTAAGGCAAAATATGAATGAGGGACCAAAGACCAGAAGAGGTAAAAATTCAAAACAACAAAATGTCACGAAAAAACATTGAGAATCGAACACATATCCTAGACCACGATCTTGAAAACGAAAATTGCTCTGGAAATGGAATTTTAGAAGAACAACTTCAAACCCTTGACACTAATATGAATGAGAACAACAGAAACGGAACCTCCCCAATTAAAAATACAATCGCTGTACAGTGGAATGTAAGAGGATATAGAGCAAGAACTGCTGAACTTCAAATTTTGGCAAAAGAGCACCAACCAGACATCTTCTGTCTCCAGGAGACAATTTGTACACCCCAATGCAAACCATTTTCCACCCAATATGTATACATGTGCCTTCCACCAGATAGACAAATTGGATGGGGAGGAGTTGGAATCGCTATCTTGGAAGGCATTCCTTTCGAAAGAGTTTCAATAAGAAC
This sequence comes from Toxorhynchites rutilus septentrionalis, assembly GCF_029784135.1. Lineage (NCBI taxonomy): Eukaryota > Metazoa > Arthropoda > Insecta > Diptera > Culicidae > Toxorhynchites > Toxorhynchites rutilus. Next base: position 205,317,599 of record NC_073746.1, on the reverse strand, counting down.
AACGTTGCAAGCGATAGCAGTCACGATACACAACCCAACGAGTCGAACGTTCGTTTCACTTTATATTCCACCTTCGCATGACAACAATGTTTTGGAAGCAGAACTTCAGGAATTGATCAGTCAATTGCCGAGACCGTTTATAATAATGGGTGACCTAAATGCCCATGCTGACATTTGGGGAAGTCCAACAACCGATCAAAGAGGCAGGACGGTGATCAAAACTATAGCAAATTTCAATCTCAATATTCTTAATGGGGAAAATAGTACATACTTAAACCTTGGAAACGGTAGTGAAAGCGTAGTAGATCTCACGCTGTCTTCAGCCAGAGAAGATAACCTTCAGTGGAACACTATGATAGACCTCCATGGCAGCGATCACTTTCCTATAACTTTGCACTCTGTCACATGTCACACACCTTCGACTAGCAGAAGAAAATGGAAATATGCTAACGCCGACTGGATAGGTTATCACAGATCTATAGAATCAAAAATAAGAGAGGATACAGTATACTCTCCAGAGACCCTTACTAACATAATAATCGACGCAGCAATGAGTAACATTCCACTTTCCTCTGGAATTCAAGGTAGACGATATGTGCCGTGGTGGAACAACGAGGTGGCGACAGTAATCAAAAACAGACGAAAAGCACTCAGAACTCTTCAAAAACTCAACAAAAACGACCCACTATATGCAGAAGCCCTTACAGATTTTCGAACAAAAAGGTATAGTGCCAGATCTGCAATAATCAAAGCCAAGCAAGAAAGCTGGACAAATTTCGTAGAAGGAATACATCCAAACTCCACCACCCAAGAGATATGGCGGAGAGTAAATGCACTCCAGGGAAAAAACAGGACAATGAGGTTTCTACTCCCTGGCAGCAACACAAACACAGATGACCCGACTGTTTTAGCCGAGATACTTGCCAAACACTATTGGCAAATCTCTAACTCCAACAATGAGATGAGCAGCACTCAGGAAGCAAGACAGCAAGGGGGAGAAGGGACAACCTGCATCCCCACCTGTACAACGAATTCAGGAGCGTGTAGCACGATTTTATCGACAACTATGAGAGCTAAACGACAGGGGGAAGAACGAAAAGAAGAACCTTGTACTTCTTCCACTGAACTTCGATCGAGCCTTAAAAAACGCTCAACAAATTATAATAATGACTTCTCTTTGGGGGAACTGCACAGAGCACTTCGAAAAAGCAAAAGTAGGTCTACGGGCCCCGACGAATTAGGATACCCACTGCTGAAACATCTACCGGAGACTGGTTACTCGGCTCTGCTGAGAACACTCAATGCGGTTTGGCAAAACGGATGCATACCAAAAGCATGGAAACAAGCGACTGTAGTACCGATCCCAAAACCAGACATAGCAAGAGATCCAAAAGACTATCGTCCGATTTCTCTGCTAAGTTGTCTAGGTATGACTCTAGAGAGAATGGTGAACACCAGACTTATGTGCACACTCGAAGAACGTAAACTCCTCGACCCAAGACAGTACGCTTTCAGAGAGGGTCTAGGAACCGAAGTCTACTTAGCAGATTTAGAGGAGCTTCTAGACGCTCCGTTTCGAGAGAAAAAACACTCAGAACTTCTCTCAATCGACGTGTCGAAAGCCTTCGATACCATTGACAGAAACGCGGTCCTCGATACAATTACTAAATGGAACATAGAAGGTAGAATGATGCGCTACATACGAGACTTCTTAAATCAGAGGTCATTCCGAGTACGAGTTGGAAACACGCTATCGTCTGAGCATTTTACCACCCGGGGTGTTCCGCAGGGATCAGTGATTTCAGTAACACTTTTCATCATAGCCATGAATCCACTCTTCACAAAAATTCCTAACAATGTACATGCACTGGTCTATGCAGACGATATTTTATTAGCCGCGTCAGGAGTGTCTAAAATAAGTATACGAAAACGATTGATGAAAGCCGCTTACACCGTGGTTGCTTGGTTACACTCTGTCGGACTACGAGTAGCTGGAAATAAGAGCAAACTGGTTCACATATGCCAGGCAAGGCATAGAGGCCAAAAACCACCAAACATGACAATAAATGGCATCAACATACCAGTTTCTAGAGAGATTAGAATTTTGGGGGTAACAATAGACAAAAAGCTGAAATTCACAAAACATGCCGGGGATAGAAGCAGATCAGCGATAGGAGTAATCAACATGTTAAGAGTGATAAGTGGTAAAGCATTAGCTGCAAAAAAAAGTCGTTTATACACAACAAATGCTTTAGTCCCATCCAGGCTTCTGTACGGTTTTTCTTTTACCAGTAGAGCTAGACAAAATGTCGTTACCATTCTCAAGCCAGTCTATAACAAGGCCATACGTATAGCTACCAGTGCCTTTCCAACAAGTCCAATCAGAGCAGTGATGGTGGAAGCTGGAGTACTTCCTTTCGAATATGTAGCAACACTACACGAAGTAAATACAGCTATTCGCTTCAAAGAAATAGGCAGAACCGTCCACGATTGCGCTCTACTTAGAAGAGCCAACACATCATTCGAAACATTAACAAACGAAGCATTTCCTACTGTTACGGCAAGGCGACGAATCAGAAGCCCACCATGGTACTACCAACCACCTAAGATTGATTGGTCTATAAAGGCACAAGTGAGAGCAGGAGAAAACAAAGAAAAAGCGAGAGCAATTTTCAATGATTTATTGAATACAAAATACATCGATTTTCATAAAATTTTCACGGACGGATCTAAAGCAGATGGTAAAACAGGTTTCGGAGTTTATTCGGATAACCTTGAGCTTTGTGGCAGGTTGAGCGACGACTGTTCGGTTTTCGGTGCTGAGCTAATTTTCGGTGCTGAGCTAAAATACACCGAAGAAATCATCATCAGTAATTTTTTCCGATAGTGCAAGTTGTTTAAATGCCCTGGGAGCGGGATCATCCAAGAACCCATGGGTTCAAGCTTGTGAGATAGATGCATGCAAAAGGAATGTAACTTTCGTATGGATTCCGGGTCACAGCGGAATTACAGGCAATGAAATAGCGGACGTACTCGCTAACAGAGGAAGGTCAGGAGTAATTGAATTTCCCGAACTCAGTGGTGGAGATGCCAAGAGAATGGTTAAAAATAAAATCTGGCTAGCATGGCACCAAGACTGGAAACATTCCAGTCCAACAACTCAACTAAATCAAATAAAGTGTACAGTAACTGCAGGAGCAGATCAACCAAATGCTCGGGACCAAAGAGCTTTGACACGTGTTCGAATAGGCCATACAGTACTCACGCATGGATTTCTTCTGCAACCCTACGCAGACCCCCCAACGTGCAGATGCCAACAAAGACTTACAATTGAACATATTCTTACGAAATGTTCACTACTGAAACAAGAACGTGAAATGGAAGGTATTCGTGGTAATCTAAAGGAAATCCTCAAAAACAGTAATGACAGTGAGAAGAAACTGCTGAAGTTCCTGAAAAAGACCATGATATTCAATCTATTATAATTATTTATTGATTTCGAGTAAGACGCGAATGACGATATCGTTAAAGCGTCTATAATAAAATAAAAAAAAAAATTTAAATCTCGAAAACTATGAGTCGTATCGAAACAGTGTCTTAGAAAAAGTTATAGAGGATTGACATGAAACATGAAAAAAATCAGGATTTCATGTCTAAACATGAAAAAAATATACACTGAGAAAAAAAATAGTACTCTTTTTTTATTTCCAAAAAAAACTTTAATTAAAAAAATACATATTTTTTATTAATTTTTGTTTTTCATACAAAATAGAAGAAATTTTAAAAATGGGTCCAAGATGGTAAAACTATTTTTGACAAACTTTGTGGAACATCGAATTTTTATGAATTTTCGAAACTTCGAATTTTTGTTTGTTAACAATCATTTTTAGCCATAAATTATGATTCCTGATGTGATTGAAAACAAAAAAACTCATTATAAATCTCCTTCTAAATGCAGCCATTCTCGAGATATTTTGAAACATATTTCTAATTTATTGTCTTTTTTATAGTAAATAATCCCTTTTAATATGTTTAATATGTTTGTTATGAATTTGCTTATAATTTCCAACAACTTTTCCAAATACATCATCATGGTAAAAAGATATGTTTTGGAGTTGAAAATCATCTGAGCACATGTGGGTTAATATAAAACGTGGCGATATTAAAAAATGTTTTTTTTATCTTAATACAAACTTTTAACATGTTGTACATGTTGCGCCAACAGAACACAAACATTTATAAAAGGAAAAAATATAATTCTCTACAATTTGGTCAAATAATTCCTATATTTATCGCAGTTTAAGAGATACTAATAATAATACTAGAATTTTTAGCATTTATTTTTTATCAACATTTATTTTTATCAACTAACCATTTTGTTGTATATAATTTAATTTTTTCATTATTTTCTTATATTTCTATACACGTTATGATAACTTGCTGCATTGTCGTTAGAGTACAACTTTGCTGCTACTTCATTCTCGGATACAGGTACAAAAGAATGATACTTTTGGGTACCTGGAATTTGTTTGGTGTCATCATACATGCTACTCAACTCTTCCACACCCTGATCATATTCTTTTTGTGACATATATGAAAATGACAATTTTGTAAGATAGTCTTCTTTTCGCTTGCTAGCCCAGTCAAATAACGTTTTTGCACTCGTAATCGGATGTTCATGCTGCCTAGCCAAACTAGATCTTGTTGCCATCCGTTTTAATGTACCACCAATTGCATCACAAGGTCCTTTGCCGTGTGATGTTGCAATAGAATTCCATTCAGCGTCAATGTCGTATTTCGATTTAAACTGACATAAACTCGCAAAATGTTTCCTATTTTTATACTGGGATGCAGCACCATCCGACGTGAGTATTATTTTTTTACCTGCATTTGTTGTTTCAAAAATGTTACCAATTCAAAAATAAATACTTGCACAGCTATTGTGTCATGACTTAAAACTTCAGATGTAACTTCAAAGCTTAAATTAGCAAGAGAACCTTTTTCATCTCTATAATAAACAACGAATGGATGGATTGTTGCTTGATCATTGTTCCAGTGATGACTTTGAACTTCATCTTGAAGCACAAATGAATAATTTTCGGAAAAATCGCAAATCACAACAACCTCATTTTCTTGCAAATTAGCTTTTATATTGTTGAGAAATGTGGACTGTTGTGTTTTATTGTAATCATGAGTAAGTAATTTTTCTATTTTTTCGCAAAAATACGATACAAATTCGTCCACCGGTTTTACAAGAGTTTCTATGTCTCATCGATCAGTAGAAATCCATTGTGCATAAGTGATTTCAACTAAATTGCGGAATATTTTTTGAGACTATGAAGCATAAGATTTACATTTTCATGGAATGTACAAACACAAACGTTATGATTTCCTGAACTACTCAGCAATTTGCAATGCTTCGGACGCATTGTTGCAAAAGAGCTAAATCCAATTTTGCAATTTGGATTAAGTTCCTTAAATCTGTTGAAAGTTTCCCGTAATGATGTTATTAATAACCTTTTTTGAATGTGTTGACGCTTCCCATCTTTGGATACAGAAACATAGTCTCATTCTCCAGATAATGATCGACTGATATCGTCGTTATTATAAAATTCCGAAACATGATTCTTAACATCTTCACTTAAACTTGGTCCATATTTGCTATGTGGTGTCGACAATACACCTTTTTCATTTGCCCGTTTTTTGGCTTGAATTGCCATATATTTATTAACGCCAAATCCTTCTTCCATTTTTTGCACGGACCAAGACTTAGGCAAAACTGTTAAAATTCTAACTTTTACTGATCTTGTTGTCTCTGTGTGGTCATATTTCTCTTTGAGCTGATTGATAATCTCATCAAGCTCTTTTGCCTTTTGTTTAAAGTTCTATTCTTCGTCTTCTTCATGTGAAAGGAAAATAGATTTCCCTTAACACCTTTAGAAATTTCTTTGAATTTTTGTTCGGGGTAACTAGCCTGTCCAAGTCTATTCGTCATTATTGGTGAAACGTTAATACCGGCGATTCCCTTGTTGAATAGCTCAATGTTATACGCTCGGGAATACTCTGGTATATTGCTGTTTTGGGAATCTTGCGAAGATGCTGAAACGACTGAAACTATTGACGGTACTTCTTCTAAAGTATTTCCTACTGCTGTACTGATCTGCTCCTCAGTATTACACTGCTTTGGTTTGGAAGAGTATACAAATAAACGGCATGATCCATCCACAATTTTTTAAAGATGTATCTAAAAGGATATTGCATCCCATTGACTTAAGGTTCTCAATCATTGACACGGCTAAGAAACATTTTTCAGATGAACATTTCTTACCATTTTTCGGAAACGGTCTACAACACGAAAAAAAATTTTTGTAGTCCATTGTGGTATACTGTTATTCACTCTATAAGGAAGATTGTTCGACTGATGAACGATGTTTGAATATGAGTAACTTTATATACATTATAGAGGTACCTTAGAGGTACCTGACTTGATATACCTGCACAGAGGTAGCTTAAAGATACCTGACTTTATATACCTATACAGAGGTAGCCTAGAGAAACCTGACTTCAGGTATAATCTAGGCATAACGTAAACAAGATAATTATATTTGTACCCATAACGTCCGGTTGAATCAACAGGGTGTATTTGTTGTTGGGATTTCAATTCTACTGTTCGTGGTTTGATTGTGTAGTACGAATAATATGTTAAAAGTTTGTATTAAGATAAAAAATGATTTTTTAATATCGCTACGTTTTGTGTTAACCCACATGTCTTCAGATGTTTTTCAACGTAACTCCTAAACATATATTTTTACCATAATGATGTATTTGGGAAAGTTGTTGGAAATTATAAGCAAATTCATAAAATTTCATTAACATGACGGTATAACTCGACAAACATATTAAAAGGGAATATTTACTATAAAAAAGACAATAAATTAAAAAATTTGTTTAAATATCTCGAGAATGGCCACATTTAGAAGGAGATTTATAATGAGCTTTTTCGTTTTAAATCACATCAGAAATCATTATTTGTGGCTAAAAATGATTGTTAACATACAAAAATTCGAAGTTTCGGAAATTCATAGAAATTCGATGTTCCACAATGTTCATCAAAAATAGTTTTACCATCTTGGACCCATTTTTTAAATTTTCTACATGACTTCTATTTTATATGAAAACTATTAAAAAATATGTATTTTGTAAAATATGTAAAAAATATGTAAAATTAAAAAATATGTATTTTGGATATTGGAGGCGGTCTGGCGTAGTGGTAACATCCATGCCTCTCACGCTAAAGGTCACGAGTTCAATTCTCACTCCCGACATTCTTCCAAAAATGGAAGTAAAAGTGACGAACCGGCCAAATGAGTTGAAAATCACTATAATACAGATAAAAAAATATATATTTTGGATATTGCAAATTAAAGTTTTTTTTTGCAAATAAAAAAAGAGTACTAATTTTTATTCACAGTGTATATTTTTTTCATGTTTAGACATCAATACGCTATAACTCTTTCTAAGACACTATTTCGGTACGAGTGTTTCAGATATAAATTATCAAAGATTTCTCCTACTAAAATCGATACGCTCTTTTCAAAAGTTACGCTTGAGTAAAAAAATTCCCAATTGCTGTGGAAAACTCATATTTCCTTCAACCCAAACGGAATACAAACTTTCATTCGAATCAAAAATACATGTTTTTAAAATCTGCATTTTTTGGACGATTTCATTTAGAATTGCACAAATATGGATTGAACTCGGATAAACATTACGATATAATCATGAAAAGGAATATCAATAACCAAAAAACTATATTTTAGAAATTGCATGTGAAGCACCGTGATGATAATGCAATGAAAGTAGCCTTCGCTTCGAACCAAAAAAAAACAAATGCGCTACTTGAAGCCCCGTTCAACTTTTCGCCCCCACAGTTCTGATTAAATTGATCCTTGATTTTCGTTTTCGTTTTCTACAATTCACCATCATCCCATTCAGTGTATATTTCAAGCAACATCCTGTATGTACATCTTTGTTTACAAACAAACGATGCCGTGAAAAGAGCACAAATTTTTGCCTAAAGGTCCTCGCAGAATTTCATTTTATTTAATCGATTAACAGATAGGCTACCATTTTTACTATAACCGAGAGCAGCATCTCTTTTATTCTCCATCCCATTGCTAACAAACAAAACTTCGTTCAACATACACGAGACAATTTGATTTTGCCAATTTCAACTCAACACTCCGAGACAGGAGCAACATCAAAGCCATCAAACAGTCGCCGGAGTAAACAGTGGAGGTTACGACCTCGTAAATCTCGACAGTAAATGTCCCAGTCTCGGTATGAGCTTGCTTTCATGCTTCTCCGGGCAGGTGTTGATTGGATTTACCTTTGTTGCTTTGACTGCAAAATTTTGGTTGAAAGGTTCCGTGGTACATCATCTACTATAGCTTTCCTTTGTCACATTCTGATTTCTTCTGAATTTTAAAGACGCCATATAGTTTGGCCCAGTTTTGAAAATCTTTAATTCAGAGTGTGCTCTCATTTTTGCATGCCTGGAAAACGGTTCAACAAGTGTCTGCTTTCGCTATAACTGACATTGAAAAGCCACTTTGCGGTGAAATGAAAATGCCATTATTAAGTTAAATGACGTGAGCGTTATAAAATTCGCATAAAATCCGGAAGCGTCACAATATATATTTCTTTAGAAGTTTCAGCAGCAACGACGAAAAAGATAAAAGTTTCCGCCAGACAAACGGTGGGAAAGTTCATAAAGCAAACATATTTATCCCCTCTCTCAACAAAGAATTTAAAAAAAAAACTTTGAGCGGCAAAATCAATAGTTTAGCTGAAGAAACTGTCCTTCAAGTCTCGTTGATTAACAACTTTTCGAAATTCGTCTTCCTCGACATTGGCACTGATTTAGAAACGGTGTTCCCGCCGAAACTTTTTCCATTTCGAAGTTTCTCTACTTTCGCCAGAAAATCTATAACAGGTTCCATTAGGTGTATGTTCACCCGAAACAAGAATAGCCCATTACGATAAATAATTCTTGCTTACGTTTATACACGGAATCTACACTCAGTTCGATCAAAATTGAAAGTTATAACTACTTCTAAGTGATGTAGGCGTATTTTTCTCTCGAAAGCGTTTCATAAGTTCCGTGGAAAATCCTCCACGTATTATCATATGCATCATTTAAATTTAGTCTCATCTGAGTAATCAGATACCAATGTTGCTCGGTTTGACTGGTTTATTTGATTGATTTGTTTTAAAAATATTCAAAATAGATAATCAATTACAAGAAAAGGATTTATGTTTATTGAGACTTTAACTTATTTTCCACTCGCGAACGAATCATGATGATTAAAACATAAATATAAAATTTTAATCATTTTCACTGTAATGATGCAAAACTCTCGTAAATCTATCAGAAAATTACTGAGCAATAATTGTGGGTACAAGAAGAAGCTTGTATCTTCAATTTCGACCAATCAGAACAAGGTATTTCCGTTTGGAGATTTTTTTATTGTTTCATGTAATATATTATTTTATTCATTGTATTCAACTGAGCAATAATTGTAAGTACACGACCAGCCGCGTGTGTCGTCAGTTTCGACCAATCACTGGATATTTCCGCTAGGATAGGGATTTTTCAATTGTTCGATAGTTAGTATCATGACATATATTATTTTATTCAATGTGAAAAATTGTTATGGAGTGCCGAAATCGATTGACGCAAAAATCTCATCAATTCATCATGAAATGGCTATATATATGAAATGACTATATATATGAAATGACTAGAAATATGTGAACAGTCGTCCAAACTGATGATTTGTCCAATATATCAGATTGAATAAACATTATCTTTCAACCCACCTTATGACAGCCATTACCAGAATATTTGAATGCCTTGCATAAAAATATTTAGATTTAGTTGGATTTATTTCTAAACAAATTATCACAAGACATCCCCTCCTTCCTTTCTGAGTGCGTTACGTAATATTTGAATATTTGATTAATCCCATAAACCTCATTAGTTGTTGTTTTGAGTGGCTCTACTCTGACATAATAGCGTCTAGGAAAGAATTCTTAATGGTATTGTTTTGTATATTAATTCCTAGTATGTAAAGTCCATTTTGCGTGTATTAGTCTACTCCCGCACAACTCACGTGTACCAAAACCCTTTTTTCCAAATATTTATATATAATTTTTTCAATTTAGTCTTTCATAAATCAGTTGTAGATAGTTCGAGAAGCAAACCCGCACAATAATCTCATTATAGTTCTGCGTTTTAACTTGCCCCGCTCTACGTGACAAGTTGATACAATGCATATGAAAGCTAAACATTTTAAAAATTAATATTTTTCGAAACATCCAATGTGAATCCCTATTTTTATCAAAAGTCATCTGTCATACCTTGTATATGCTACAAACAGATTTAGTGGTTTTTAAAGATAACTTTCAAGTTGAACTTCGAAAAAAAAATCGTTTCAACATGCCCCGGTGTACCTTATTATGAATTCAACATCTGGTATGTTTGGGAGTGGGTTCTTGTCCTCACGCAGAACCCTGTCCTGCGTTTCTTCGATTTGGGAAGGATAGAGATTTTCTCCGGGATATGTATTTTGGGGGTGAGTAACCGCCAAATTAACCGAATACCAACATAATTACGCACTACAGTAATTTATTTACATTCTGAAAATTTACATTTATCACAATTTTACTACTCATAAAACATGATAAAAACACGTAGATTTCTGACTGACGCAATGGTCGTTTTCCCAATAATTATTTGAATCCTTTCTCTCTTGTCTCCTTTTGTTTTTCTTATAATTTCCTGTTGTGTTCATCTTTCTTTCCCTATCTCTTTCTTATTGTCTTGTTCGTATTGCTTGTTTCCTCTGTATTTGTAAATTGAACCCATGTAGCAAATCACATCAAAATAGATATCTGGCAGAGGTGTAATATTTCACTGTTGTTCAGTAACCAACATGGTATCTGCTCAGAACTCAGCTGACAACGATCCCATAAAAGCCAATAGTGCCATACATCTGTCATGTAGTCGAAGCCGATTCTTGATTTTGGCGCCATTTCTAAAAACAAACTTTCGCTTGGAATTGATATCAACATCCATTTCAATGATCATATGAGCCACTGGTTACAGTACACAATTCAGTAGCTACTACTAGTTTTGTCTCTGTGAGCATTTGTGTGGAAGTAAATCGTGGAAGATGCGATCCACATGTTGAGATTATCATTGAAAAATTTGTTAGGTGGTCTATGGTGAGATTTAAATCAATGTATACTGAAAAACAAATCTACAAAAAAAATTGTGAGATCGAAAAAATCGAAGGCAAAAAAAATGATTTTCTCGATTATAAAAGATTGATCCAAAAAATCGAAATGGAAGAGATCGATCTTCTAAAAATCGATCCGAGATCACCCAACCCTAACCTGAACGACGTCAACCTAATATTAGAATGCAAAAAGTTTTCTTATGCGGATGACTTCAAACTTTTTATGCGGGTGGAGAATAACGAAGATGCCGTGTAATGTGTGTAATGCTCTGTCATCTCCTTCTCTCGGAAACGATCAACGAAACCATTCGATTATGAGCTTCATGAATCGACGTTGAATAGAATTACAAATATTGAGGACCTAAGAATCAGTTTAGATTCGAAACTAACTCTGCGAGAACATACTTCATACGTTGTTTCCGAGGCATCAAAGGCTCTTGGTTTTACGTTTCATATCACCAAACACAGTGGCTCAAAGCTCTAACTGTTAGCTGGTTCCCTCAATCTTAGAGTACTCATCGATAATTTGAGCTCCCCATTACGACAACAGCATCCAAAGGATTGAATTCGTCCAACGTAAATTTGTATGCTTCGCTCTACGTCGACTACCGTAGAATGATCCTCAGAACCTCCCCAGCTACGAAGATCGCTTTGGGGATCAAATCTGCTCTGCGAGCAACGTAATACAGCGAAAGCTTTGTTTTCGATCTCATACAAGAAAAAATAAATTACCCAGAATTACCACGACAAATGAATTTTAATACCAGAAGGAGAAATCTGCGCAATCACGATTTTCTTCGTCTTCTAACATCGCACAATAACTATGCTTACCAAGAGCCCGTTGCAAGCATGGCTCGTGTATTTAACGACCGTATTGAATTCATTTACTTAAAATCAACGAAAGAATCAATAAAAAGCCCCCTTCTACATAACCAATAGGATAAGATTTTTTGAAGTAGGATTACGTTTTTCGGGAACATATTGGGGTACAAATTGAAAATCGAGCACATCGTGAAAATTGTCCAATTTCAAACGCTTATTGCTCAGTCATTTCATGATGAATTGGTGAAATTTTTGTATCAATCGACCGAAATGTATTCCTTAACAGAGACATCAAAACCATGTTGCCTGGGAGAAATCGGCATTGCAAATACATGAAAGTAGGGGCAACTTTTGATCCTACCTATATGTGTTCCCTAACAGAGACATTAAAACCAAATCATTATCAAAGAGTTCAACGATGTAATTCTTCAAACATATCCAAAATCAACAGAAAGTCTAACACAATCCTCCTGTGATTTTTTCCTTCTCGTCTCCTTTCTTATCCATCTTTCTTCTTTAGTTTTTTTCATGTTTCTTTTCACGGCTTTGCTACAATCGTTCTTCTTGTTGTCGGCGCCGCTCTGGTTGTAGCTGTCTCCTAGATCTTCACTATCACCCTGGTCGACACTATTGCTTTGGTCGTCTTTGTTGATCTGTTCTATTCTATTCTTTGTTTTTGTAAGGCTTTAAACTTTGCAGTTCATTCGCCTCTAAAGTGCTGCTCTGGTCATCCTTCCGTTTTTTATCCAGCGCTTTTTTGTGCTGACGACACCTTCTCCCTTTTTTCCGAACGATTTTAAGGAATTTTGCGTCGCCAGCAGTGTTGCCACATTTTAATCTTTAACCAGAGGGGTTAAAGATCTTACCCATCTGTACATTTTCTTCCAAAAATCTGAACCATCGAAAATATTCGTTGAAGAGACAAATCCATTTTATTAGCATAAAAAATACACAATTATTTACCACAAATATCACATTTACATTTCACTTGTCATTCGTGTGTTTGATGATGCTTATACATAGTTTCTCTGAATTTAGATTGCATATTATCATTCTTTAAAAGTTTCAAGTTGTCATGTACCTTAATGTAGCTTTGTTCAAATGTATGAAATTTCACCCGCGGAAAAAATATGTACCAATCTGTACTTTTTGACGAAAATCTGTACGTTGTACCATACAGAATCTGTACCAAAAATAACGAAAAAATCTGTACCTTTCCAGACGTGTGGTAACACTGGTCGCCAGTTCTCCAGCTGAAACTCTCTGTTCTTTGGCAGGCCCGTAATAATAAAGGATTATCCTATTAGGGATCTTAGATCCGACATTCTGGACTTGATCTCCTTTTGCACGATGAGGTTGTTTACCTTCGACATAATCACGTTCAGGATGGTATCTCCAGACAGCCATCCTTTCTGCGCCTAACTGTTGCTGAACTTAAGCAGAAACAAAGTGTTGATCTGTCGTTTTTTATCGTGCTGTTCTTCTTTCCCCGCTATTGTCTTAGTTTTGGTTGAGTCCCTTTTCCGAGCCGCTATCTCCACTCATTTTACACAGCCGCTTTTCGTGCTCCCAAGGTTATGTTGGCGAGCAGGCCCTTCATGGGGACCATACTAAAAACTAGATCAGCATGAGTCAGGAATATAACATCTGGACCTGGTACCTAGTGCCTAAGCCAAAACGAGCTTCGGATGTACCCGAAGGTCTGCCAAGGTTTTACGTGAACGGGTGCACTCGCACCATAATCCCAAACACCATCTCTGAAAGATGTTACCCTTCCTTGCTTGGGGGGCAGGATAGCACGACTGTCGGTCTTTAGCATCGAATTTCACTCGTTTCCACATCATGTCCGTTTTCCATGTCATAATCAATCGTTATCAGGATCTCACAGGAGTGTACATGATTCTAATCTATTACTTGGCACTCCTTCTGCTGCTGCTGTTCACGGCGTTTCCCAAGTGCTGTCTCCCTATATTTTACCGTGCCCTCATCCGCGTTGTAACCTGATTACGTAGTCACCTTTTACGTCAGGGACAACGAAGTGCTATTCTTGTCCAGTAACTTCACGGAAATCCTTTGACAAAGCATAAAAACATCAATGCGTAAGCGTGTAACTGGATTTGCTCGGCAATTGTAAAGTATTTTGAATTCAGTGTGTTTGTAATTAAAATTCTAATTAATTTATTAAACTAATTGATGTGTTGGTCGAGCTCTCTTTTCCGAAAGCAGCTCGCGTTGTCGGTTGAGCAATGAGGGATCTGTAATGAAAAGAGAGAATATCACGGTGGCACTACGTTCACTCGTCAACTACAGGAACTGATTGCACCTAATCGCTCCTTGGTGAGGACGCTAGTTCAGGTCACAATCAGGTTCAAGCTTACCTCCACCAACCGCTCCCGTCGGTTCAGGATACGTTTTGAGGGAAGCTGCTTCCTCTTGTGGGGACGGCTATCCTCGCGGTCTACCCAGGACCTCTTCCGTATGGCACGTTTGACCTCGGCGATCAATGGATGCCTCTACTAAGTACACCACTTCCACTCACGGAACTACAATGGAGAAGGCAAATTTCAACAAACTAATCAAATTAGAATGTCGATTAACGTGTCGACCCGCTCACGGCTCAATCCAGAAGAACTAGTCACTCGTCGCGTATCCATCATCAGTCCCCCGTCTTCGCCCCGTCATGGCTATCGTTTAGGGCTTTCGCCGAGGAGAGTCATTTCACAAATGACACGTGAGGTATAAAACCTCCTCTTTTTAAGCATCAACAGATTTAAATAATCCTAATGACACATACTGTACTTACATTTAACATCAAATATCTTATTCTACTTAATGGTAAACCTAGACTAAACTAATGGGACACAATATAATAAGCTAAACTAAACTAACGGAGCACTTCACGAAACCTACTTTAATTAGCAGAGCGGGACAAATGGGAATCAAAAACACAATAACAACGGTTAAACACACGATATATATGTACTACTAATTGGCTCATTGTAGCCAGGTATGGGCAAAATCGCATCGAAATTCGTTCAACAACACTCATTCACAGATAGAACTCACTCTTTTATTCTCCGTTTATGCCTCACTTTATTTGAGACAGAAAACATTCACCTATCCTCTTCGCAAAGTTCATTCTCCATTAGAACGGAAAAATGCTGTTTCGATTCTGCTGCTAAATTTTTGCATTCCCCCATTTGCCTCATTTGCTTGAGCCAGCAAGTGTCATTTTTTTGTCAATGACATTTTTTTGTTTCTAGTAGGAAACGCAAAAGACCATATTAACTCAAGTTATTGATGAGCGGGAAGGTGGATTTCATGTGCACTTGAATGCTTATAACCCTTCGCCTACTGCTCAGTGGAAACTAGGATCTACAGGGTCGTAAATAAGAACAAAGGTACATCACTCACACTTATCCATATTATTCTGTCAGATGTAATTCACATAGGATCTGGCAACAATCCTGAACCGAACAAGGAGGTTGAAACTGCGAGCGGATTAAGGTTTCTAATGCTCAAAGGCCACAGGGTCAACTGTTCTATGCCGAACCGCACAGTGAGGGAGGCATGAAGACACCTTTCGTGTCCGAAAAACGCAACAAATAGTGAAATGTAGTGATTTTTCAACACCATGAACGGCTTCAAACTATTCTCATTATTAACATCTTTACTTGGAACAACAAACAACAATATAATAATCTTTTAGAATAAATTAACTATCCTATATAAGGTTCTTCTGTATACTTATTTTAAATCTAAATGTGACGTCACATGCTTCTACTTGCGGTTTTATGAAGTTTATAAGGTTTATGTGGCTCACGGCGACGGATCAGGGTGGATGGCGATAACGTGATATCTGCGGTGCGAGTGGTACGATGATTTCAATTCTGTTTCTGGTTCATGCAGTTTCCTTCCAACCGTGCAATAAACCTCTCCTCAATCTGCAGAGCACCGACAGACAACACGCACCTCTCTCGACTGCTGAGAGTGGAGGTGCGACTGTTTCCCTTGGATGGATGTGGTATAGTATATTTCCAGATTGCTTAGCCACGGAGACTTTCTACAACACCAAGTTCTATTGTTGGTTATTCAATCCTGATCGCGCCGAGGAACACAATGGCGTCTTTGATCCTGGCGAATAACTGTATGTAATACAAAGAAAAAGGCCCTTTGTTGGACCTAACCGCCATGATTAGTCACAATCGCCACATTGTGGTGCCCCGAAACCGCAACGGACCGCATCTTCCCGCTTTTTCACAATCCTACAAATGTATATGAATATATTCAAAGATTTACCTTTTTCTCACATAAAGTGTGACTGTACGTTGCACACTTTGAGATAGTTTTAAAGCGAATATCAAACCTACTAACACACAGTTTTTATTCGTCCAAAAGTGGTTCTTTTCCTCACCGTCAACCTACGGAAGAAACCAGGCATGACGTTAGTAAAAATCACTTTTTACTTCTCTTGGCCCTTTCGGCCACTTACCCAATTTAATCACGGCGCGCAACTGTCAATTTTTCGTAAATTTGGAAAAATGTCGTCGAACGAAAAAGAGCGTCGTGAATTAATCCTGCGCACTCATTTCGAGAATCCGGAGTTGTCACATCGGGACATCGGTAAGATGCTGGGAATCGTCCAATCCACGGTCAGCAGAGTACTAAAACGATACTTCGAGAACCTAACCATCGACCGGAAGGTGAAGAACGGCAAAAATGGATGCTCCGTGAAAGAGATCACAAGCGCGTAGTTAAGCAGTTTAGACGTGATCCGAGAAGTTCGGTCCGGGATGTCGCCAATAAGCTGAATTTGTCAAGTTCATTCGTCCAGCGGACCAAGCAGCGGGAGGGCCTGCGTACATACAAGGTTCAGAAGGCTCCTAACCGCGAAGAAAGGCAAAACATGGTGGGGAAGACGCGAGCCCGGATGCTGTACACCGAAATGCTGACGAAGCCGCATTGCCTGGTAATGGACGACGAAACCTACGCCAAAGCGGACTTTCGTCAGCTGCCGGGCCTGTTGTTCTTCTCCGCAGAGGACAAATTCAGTGTTCCGGAGGAGATTCGCAAGCAGAAACTATCCAAGTTTGCCAAAAAGTACATGGTGTGGCAAGCGATCTGCTCTTGCGAAAAGCGGAGCGCCCCCTTCGTGATGACCGGCACGGTAAACGGGCAGGTTTACCTTAAGGAGTGTCTACAGAAGCGCTTACTACCACTATTGAAGCAGCACGAGGGCCCGACCATCTTCTGGCCGGATCTCGCTTCGTGCCACTATTCAAAGGACGTGTTGGAGTGGTACGAAGCCAACGGGGTCACCTTCGTGCCAAAGGAAATGAACCCGCCCAACGCGCCGGAGCTTCGCCCAATAGAGAAATATTGGGCGATTATGAAGCAAGCCCTCCGGAAGAACCCAAAAGTTGTCAAATCGGAGGCGGACTTCAAGAGAAAATGGATTTCTGTTCAAAAAAAACTACAACCTGACGGTGTACAGAACCTTATGGACGGGGTAAAGAGGAAGGTGCGAGCATACGGGCTTGGGCTCGAAGTATGAATAAAAAGAAAATGCCAAAAGTTGTTTAATAGTTTTTATTTTACTGTCTAAAATTTTCAAAAGGATCGGTCTACTGGGCGAATTTCTACAGTGTTTTTTCCGTGATGCAATTTGATGTGACACACCCTTTACAAGGGAAAATAAAATCATACATACACACAGATCCAATCTATTTTGACTCACTTTTTATTTTGTTTCGTGCGATCCTTCCAAAGGAATATTCATTCATTGAATGATGTTTTCCACTCTTTGTTTTGTTATGTTTTCTATCAGTCCCGAATGAAGGTAGTCGGGGAGTGTAAAATGATTCATCATGCAATCTCACGATTGTTTGCTGCATTTTTTTTTCGCCATGATTATTCCAAGCAGATACAAGAGTGATTTATAATCAAGTGTGGAGAAATGAGCGAATGAACTTTTCCAAAGCTCTAACTGTTAGCTGGTTCCCTCAATCTTAGAGTACTCATCGATAATTTGAGCTCCCCATTACGACAACAGCATCCAAAGGATTGAATTCGTCCAACGTAAATTTGTATGCTTCGCTCTACGTCGACTACCGTAGAATGATCCTCAGAACCTCCCCAGCTACGAAGATCGCTTTGGGGATCAAATCTGCTCTGCGAGCAACGTAATACAGCGAAAGCTTTGTTTTCGATCTCATACAAGAAAAAATAAATTACCCAGAATTACCACGACAAATGAATTTTAATACCAGAAGGAGAAATCTGCGCAATCACGATTTTCTTCGTCTTCTAACATCGCACAATAACTATGCTTACCAAGAGCCCGTTGCAAGCATGGCTCGTGTATTTAACGACCGTATTGAATTCATTTACTTAAAATCAACGAAAGAATCAATAAAAAGCCCCCTTCTACATAACCAATAGGATAAGATTTTTTGAAGTAGGATTACGTTTTTCGGGAACATATTGGGGTACAAATTGAAAATCGAGCACATCGTGAAAATTGTCCAATTTCAAACGCTTATTGCTCAGTCATTTCATGATGAATTGGTGAAATTTTTGTATCAATCGACCGAAATGTATTCCTTAACAGAGACATCAAAACCATGTTGCCTGGGAGAAATCGGCATTGCAAATACATGAAAGTAGGGGCAACTTTTGATCCTACCTATATGTGTTCCCTAACAGAGACATTAAAACCAAATCATTATCAAAGAGTTCAACGATGTAATTCTTCAAACATATCCAAAATCAACAGAAAGTCTAACACAATCCTCCTGTGATTTTTTCCTTCTCGTCTCCTTTCTTATCCATCTTTCTTCTTTAGTTTTTTTCATGTTTCTTTTCACGGCTTTGCTACAATCGTTCTTCTTGTTGTCGGCGCCGCTCTGGTTGTAGCTGTCTCCTAGATCTTCACTATCACCCTGGTCGACACTATTGCTTTGGTCGTCTTTGTTGATCTGTTCTATTCTATTCTTTGTTTTTGTAAGGCTTTAAACTTTGCAGTTCATTCGCCTCTAAAGTGCTGCTCTGGTCATCCTTCCGTTTTTTATCCAGCGCTTTTTTGTGCTGACGACACCTTCTCCCTTTTTTCCGAACGATTTTAAGGAATTTTGCGTCGCCAGCAGTGTTGCCACATTTTAATCTTTAACCAGAGGGGTTAAAGATCTTACCCATCTGTACATTTTCTTCCAAAAATCTGAACCATCGAAAATATTCGTTGAAGAGACAAATCCATTTTATTAGCATAAAAAATACACAATTATTTACCACAAATATCACATTTACATTTCACTTGTCATTCGTGTGTTTGATGATGCTTATACATAGTTTCTCTGAATTTAGATTGCATATTATCATTCTTTAAAAGTTTCAAGTTGTCATGTACCTTAATGTAGCTTTGTTCAAATGTATGAAATTTCACCCGCGGAAAAAATATGTACCAATCTGTACTTTTTGACGAAAATCTGTACGTTGTACCATACAGAATCTGTACCAAAAATAACGAAAAAATCTGTACCTTTCCAGACGTGTGGTAACACTGGTCGCCAGTTCTCCAGCTGAAACTCTCTGTTCTTTGGCAGGCCCGTAATAATAAAGGATTATCCTATTAGGGATCTTAGATCCGACATTCTGGACTTGATCTCCTTTTGCACGATGAGGTTGTTTACCTTCGACATAATCACGTTCAGGATGGTATCTCCAGACAGCCATCCTTTCTGCGCCTAACTGTTGCTGAACTTAAGCAGAAACAAAGTGTTGATCTGTCGTTTTTTATCGTGCTGTTCTTCTTTCCCCGCTATTGTCTTAGTTTTGGTTGAGTCCCTTTTCCGAGCCGCTATCTCCACTCATTTTACACAGCCGCTTTTCGTGCTCCCAAGGTTATGTTGGCGAGCAGGCCCTTCATGGGGACCATACTAAAAACTAGATCAGCATGAGTCAGGAATATAACATCTGGACCTGGTACCTAGTGCCTAAGCCAAAACGAGCTTCGGATGTACCCGAAGGTCTGCCAAGGTTTTACGTGAACGGGTGCACTCGCACCATAATCCCAAACACCATCTCTGAAAGATGTTACCCTTCCTTGCTTGGGGGGCAGGATAGCACGACTGTCGGTCTTTAGCATCGAATTTCACTCGTTTCCACATCATGTCCGTTTTCCATGTCATAATCAATCGTTATCAGGATCTCACAGGAGTGTACATGATTCTAATCTATTACTTGGCACTCCTTCTGCTGCTGCTGTTCACGGCGTTTCCCAAGTGCTGTCTCCCTATATTTTACCGTGCCCTCATCCGCGTTGTAACCTGATTACGTAGTCACCTTTTACGTCAGGGACAACGAAGTGCTATTCTTGTCCAGTAACTTCACGGAAATCCTTTGACAAAGCATAAAAACATCAATGCGTAAGCGTGTAACTGGATTTGCTCGGCAATTGTAAAGTATTTTGAATTCAGTGTGTTTGTAATTAAAATTCTAATTAATTTATTAAACTAATTGATGTGTTGGTCGAGCTCTCTTTTCCGAAAGCAGCTCGCGTTGTCGGTTGAGCAATGAGGGATCTGTAATGAAAAGAGAGAATATCACGGTGGCACTACGTTCACTCGTCAACTACAGGAACTGATTGCACCTAATCGCTCCTTGGTGAGGACGCTAGTTCAGGTCACAATCAGGTTCAAGCTTACCTCCACCAACCGCTCCCGTCGGTTCAGGATACGTTTTGAGGGAAGCTGCTTCCTCTTGTGGGGACGGCTATCCTCGCGGTCTACCCAGGACCTCTTCCGTATGGCACGTTTGACCTCGGCGATCAATGGATGCCTCTACTAAGTACACCACTTCCACTCACGGAACTACAATGGAGAAGGCAAATTTCAACAAACTAATCAAATTAGAATGTCGATTAACGTGTCGACCCGCTCACGGCTCAATCCAGAAGAACTAGTCACTCGTCGCGTATCCATCATCAGTCCCCCGTCTTCGCCCCGTCATGGCTATCGTTTAGGGCTTTCGCCGAGGAGAGTCATTTCACAAATGACACGTGAGGTATAAAACCTCCTCTTTTTAAGCATCAACAGATTTAAATAATCCTAATGACACATACTGTACTTACATTTAACATCAAATATCTTATTCTACTTAATGGTAAACCTAGACTAAACTAATGGGACACAATATAATAAGCTAAACTAAACTAACGGAGCACTTCACGAAACCTACTTTAATTAGCAGAGCGGGACAAATGGGAATCAAAAACACAATAACAACGGTTAAACACACGATATATATGTACTACTAATTGGCTCATTGTAGCCAGGTATGGGCAAAATCGCATCGAAATTCGTTCAACAACACTCATTCACAGATAGAACTCACTCTTTTATTCTCCGTTTATGCCTCACTTTATTTGAGACAGAAAACATTCACCTATCCTCTTCGCAAAGTTCATTCTCCATTAGAACGGAAAAATGCTGTTTCGATTCTGCTGCTAAATTTTTGCATTCCCCCATTTGCCTCATTTGCTTGAGCCAGCAAGTGTCTTTGTAAACTCATTCGTTTTTCACTCAAATAGCAATCACTGAGCCACGATCGCGGCAGTAAAATATAGGTAGATAGTTGAAATCGAGTTGTTTCTTGTGCACTATTGCAATGACATTTTTTTGTTTCTAGTAGGAAACGCAAAAGACCATATTAACTCAAGTTATTGATGAGCGGGAAGGTGGATTTCATGTGCACTTGAATGCTTATAACCCTTCGCCTACTGCTCAGTGGAAACTAGGATCTACAGGGTCGTAAATAAGAACAAAGGTACATCACTCACACTTATCCATATTATTCTGTCAGATGTAATTCACATAGGATCTGGCAACAATCCTGAACCGAACAAGGAGGTTGAAACTGCGAGCGGATTAAGGTTTCTAATGCTCAAAGGCCACAGGGTCAACTGTTCTATGCCGAACCGCACAGTGAGGGAGGCATGAAGACACCTTTCGTGTCCGAAAAACGCAACAAATAGTGAAATGTAGTGATTTTTCAACACCATGAACGGCTTCAAACTATTCTCATTATTAACATCTTTACTTGGAACAACAAACAACAATATAATAATCTTTTAGAATAAATTAACTATCCTATATAAGGTTCTTCTGTATACTTATTTTAAATCTAAATGTGACGTCACATGCTTCTACTTGCGGTTTTATGAAGTTTATAAGGTTTATGTGGCTCACGGCGACGGATCAGGGTGGATGGCGATAACGTGATATCTGCGGTGCGAGTGGTACGATGATTTCAATTCTGTTTCTGGTTCATGCAGTTTCCTTCCAACCGTGCAATAAACCTCTCCTCAATCTGCAGAGCACCGACAGACAACACGCACCTCTCTCGACTGCTGAGAGTGGAGGTGCGACTGTTTCCCTTGGATGGATGTGGTATAGTATATTTCCAGATTGCTTAGCCACGGAGACTTTCTACAACACCAAGTTCTATTGTTGGTTATTCAATCCTGATCGCGCCGAGGAACACAATGGCGTCTTTGATCCTGGCGAATAACTGTATGTAATACAAAGAAAAAGGCCCTTTGTTGGACCTAACCGCCATGATTAGTCACAATCGCCACATTGTGGTGCCCCGAAACCGCAACGGACCGCATCTTCCCGCTTTTTCACAATCCTACAAATGTATATGAATATATTCAAAGATTTACCTTTTTCTCACATAAAGTGTGACTGTACGTTGCACACTTTGAGATAGTTTTAAAGCGAATATCAAACCTACTAACACACAGTTTTTATTCGTCCAAAAGTGGTTCTTTTCCTCACCGTCAACCTACGGAAGAAACCAGGCATGACGTTAGTAAAAATCACTTTTTACTTCTCTTGGCCCTTTCGGCCACTTACCCAATTTAATCACGGCGCGCAACTGTCAATTTTTCGTAAATTTGGAAAAATGTCGTCGAACGAAAAAGAGCGTCGTGAATTAATCCTGCGCACTCATTTCGAGAATCCGGAGTTGTCACATCGGGACATCGGTAAGATGCTGGGAATCGTCCAATCCACGGTCAGCAGAGTACTAAAACGATACTTCGAGAACCTAACCATCGACCGGAAGGTGAAGAACGGCAAAAATGGATGCTCCGTGAAAGAGATCACAAGCGCGTAGTTAAGCAGTTTAGACGTGATCCGAGAAGTTCGGTCCGGGATGTCGCCAATAAGCTGAATTTGTCAAGTTCATTCGTCCAGCGGACCAAGCAGCGGGAGGGCCTGCGTACATACAAGGTTCAGAAGGCTCCTAACCGCGAAGAAAGGCAAAACATGGTGGGGAAGACGCGAGCCCGGATGCTGTACACCGAAATGCTGACGAAGCCGCATTGCCTGGTAATGGACGACGAAACCTACGCCAAAGCGGACTTTCGTCAGCTGCCGGGCCTGTTGTTCTTCTCCGCAGAGGACAAATTCAGTGTTCCGGAGGAGATTCGCAAGCAGAAACTATCCAAGTTTGCCAAAAAGTACATGGTGTGGCAAGCGATCTGCTCTTGCGAAAAGCGGAGCGCCCCCTTCGTGATGACCGGCACGGTAAACGGGCAGGTTTACCTTAAGGAGTGTCTACAGAAGCGCTTACTACCACTATTGAAGCAGCACGAGGGCCCGACCATCTTCTGGCCGGATCTCGCTTCGTGCCACTATTCAAAGGACGTGTTGGAGTGGTACGAAGCCAACGGGGTCACCTTCGTGCCAAAGGAAATGAACCCGCCCAACGCGCCGGAGCTTCGCCCAATAGAGAAATATTGGGCGATTATGAAGCAAGCCCTCCGGAAGAACCCAAAAGTTGTCAAATCGGAGGCGGACTTCAAGAGAAAATGGATTTCTGTTCAAAAAAAACTACAACCTGACGGTGTACAGAACCTTATGGACGGGGTAAAGAGGAAGGTGCGAGCATACGGGCTTGGGCTCGAAGTATGAATAAAAAGAAAATGCCAAAAGTTGTTTAATAGTTTTTATTTTACTGTCTAAAATTTTCAAAAGGATCGGTCTACTGGGCGAATTTCTACAGTGTTTTTTCCGTGATGCAATTTGATGTGACACACCCTTTACAAGGGAAAATAAAATCATACATACACACAGATCCAATCTATTTTGACTCACTTTTTATTTTGTTTCGTGCGATCCTTCCAAAGGAATATTCATTCATTGAATGATGTTTTCCACTCTTTGTTTTGTTATGTTTTCTATCAGTCCCGAATGAAGGTAGTCGGGGAGTGTAAAATGATTCATCATGCAATCTCACGATTGTTTGCTGCATTTTTTTTTCGCCATGATTATTCCAAGCAGATACAAGAGTGATTTATAATCAAGTGTGGAGAAATGAGCGAATGAACTTTTCCATACTTGATTGTAGCCATAGTTTGTGCGGAATGTCGGAATTCGAAGGAAATCGAGCGAACGAAGGGTACGACTACGAATATCAAAATTGAACGCGTTTAGCAAAGCAGAGCAGTCGATGTGAGATTACAGCACATCAGACACAAAGCAAGCCTTGGCAACATTCCTTCGATTCAAAAGGAGATCCAGATCGATTAACTGGCAACGATCCTCATATCGTGGGAGATTGAAAGGATCGTTCCAAGGCAAACATCTAAGAGCATAGCGGATAAACTTGCGTTGAATTACCTCTACTTGTTGTATACCGTTTTGGTAGTGTGGTGTGTATGGGCACCACTGGGCACTGCTGCATACTCCAGTGAGGATCGAACCAACAAGCAATACAAAACCTTCAGGCAGTGGACATCAGTGGATTGTCTTGCAGCACGAAAGATGAAGCCAAGACTTCTTGAGGCTTTAGTGGTTATATAACCTACGTGATCTCTGAAGGTTAGGCGTGAATCTAGGAGAATACCCAAATCCTCAACGGTGGTTTTACGTTTGAGAAACGTATTGGCGATGGTATAACTGAAGTAATATGGGAAGCGTTTACGATCAAATGAAATGACAGAATATTTGTCGGCATTCAAACTCATCCGATTAGTTGAGCACCATTCGGAGAAAATATTCATGTTCATGTTGTTCATGTTGAAGATAAAGCGCGTCTTCTGGACAGGTTATTACGCAGTGAAGTTTTAAATCGTCGGCGTATGAGAGCTTGAAACATTTTTATACTTGAATGTTTCAAGCTCTCATACGCCGACGATTTTAAACTTCACTTCACATCATTCAGGTACAGTAAAAATAGAAAAGCTCCGATATGGCTGCCCTGCGGAACACCCGATGTGACTGAGAATAGTTCCAATGTCACCGATCTTGACAGACTTTGGGCGACCAACCAGGTAGGAATTGAGCCAGTCGGGTAGGGTTCTAGAACAACCGAGACGTTCGAGTTTTGCTATCCAGATTTAATGATTCAGTTTATCGAAGGCAGCTGAAAAATCGGTGTAGAGAGCATCGACCTGTTTGCGATCTTCAATGGTTTTGATGATGAAGGATGTGTAGGTGAACAGATTGGTGCAAGTGGATCTTTTGGGCATAAACCCATGTTGAGTTTCAGACACGTAGCTTAGACAGTTATGCATGAGAAAGTCCAAAACAAATATCTCAAATAGCTTTGACGTGGCACACAAAGCAGCGATTCCTCTGTAGTTGGAAAACTCACGTTTATCACCTTTTTTAAATACTGGGAAAACGAAAGATTTCTTCCACATACTCGGGAATGTTCCTGTCGACAGAGAGCAGACGTACATTAGGACGGAAGTAAAAATATCAACCGATGCTTCAACTGACAGGTCGCGTAGCAAGTCATTCCAGTTGACAGAGGACAGAAAATGTTTCATTCTGTTGAAGTTCGTTTTCTTAAAGTTAAAACGAGTTATTTCCGCTGTTGAGGTAAATTCATGCGGAACACATTCGTTTATGAACAGGTTGAGAGGCGGACGATGCTGGCATTCCTTTACTAGCGGGGCAGGGGCACTTGATACAGTTATGTTATTAGAGAGTTCTCGACTGACAAAGCAGAGATCGAGAAGGCGACCGTTAGAGTTGTGAAGTTGTGAGTTAAGTTGGACGAGCCCTGCGGAGCTGTAGTCATCCAAAAGCTGTTTTTGAACGGGATTCAACGATGAGTGAGCAAGGTTGGGATAGAGATAGCCCGAAGTACCTTGGGACTAGCTGATAGCACGCATGTTGAAGTCACCCATAATGAGTATCTTGTCCGATAAAGTCATACGTGAGGTAATCCATTCTAATGATTCGCAATGGTGTGACACCAGAGTTGTGTCATTGACACGATTAGGGGGGACGTAAATGACGTAGATGAATAGCATGTAGCCGGGGACAGCAAGTTCTGCCCATAACTGTTCGACTGCAGTACAATTTGGAGGCTGCAGCAAACGGCATTTATAGCTGAAACGAGTAGCTAGAAGCACACCTCCACCAGTTCTTTCAGTACTGGTAAGACTTGAGCGGTCGGAGCGGAATACCGTGTAAGCACTTCCAAACATTTGTGAGGAAAGTGTGTTGCAATTGAGCCAAGTCTCCGTAAAACCAAAAAAGTCATACGCTGCATCCGAGCACGCGAGAGAGTAATTCGTAACAGTAGTAGTCATGCCTCCTAAATTTTGATAATAGCAGACAATGCCATTCACACCAGGGTTTCTTTGTTTCCGGAATGCGTGGGTTTCGACTGCCGGAATGTTGGTTGTGGAACAGAAGTTTTGTTGATTGGCACGGGGGGATGAGGACGTAAAGCTTGAGGTCGGGACGACGGGGTTCGTTGATTGGTAGCATTGGAAATGGAATGATTCGGACGAGGTAAAGGTTGAGTACCGTTCGGTTCCGACTGTTGGATCGGATTGGTCTAGAAAAGGAGTGATAAAGACTTCATTTTGCCAAAAACCTGAGAGCAGATCATTCTCAATATTTAAAGGTACATTGAGTTTAAACGACAGGTAAGTCAGTGGTCTAGCATCATGATTGGTCCGGATCAATTTATGACAAGCTATCGGAGCGGGTTCGCAATGAGTGCGACGAGCGATGTAATTGATTAAATTGATTTCAGTTTCATGGGGTTGAAACCTAGTAAGATTAAACCAATTCCTACTATTACTGCCATTCGTGATTGATGGCATTGGTGCAATTGCCAAGCGAGGTATAGGGATATAGTTACCACTTGAACTTTTACGCGTATTGTAATTTGTTGTGCGTACCTCACCATGACATAGTAGCATACGATAGAACTGCATTTGGTTGTTGTATTGACTGTCTGAAGGATGTTGATTGACCCAGCAAGATAGTGATGGATCGGGGGGCGGGATGGTAAGGCGGCGGCGGTTGGCGTTGAATGATAGAAGTGGTGGTTGTGCTGGCAGAGCTGGTAGTAGCGAGATTCATGATGGCGGGGGGTATCAGTAAACTTCGGGCAGTGCGTATCGGCTTTGAGCAGGTTTGAATGCTTGTGAAGGCGACAGATTTCGTGGCGGTGATAGCGTTGGCTGTGGTAATGTGATGCGTATAAAATTGAAGGGCTTGGGATGGCGGTACTTGCTTTAGTAACAGCGATTGTTGTTGAATTGGAGGCGGAGGGACTGACATATCGGTTACGATAGCTTCGTCGAATCGCCTAGAATAGAGGAAACTGTAATGTTAGGTAAATCGGTAGTATCAACTGGAACGTCAACTCTCAGTTTCTTGCCGGATCTGGATAACGTCATATTGGATGATGACGGACTGCTGGTACGATCTCTTTTTCCATCGGAGACATTTGCTGCATCAGCGATAAAAGAGCCAAAAACATTTGAGAACTCGAACTGGATGTTGTCTATTGCATTTTCGAAACTTCTCAAATCGTTGGCAGCTTTCGACGGACGAGATTCGTGCAAACAAATACTCGGCGGTTGCTGTCGTTTAGCGCACGGCAAAGAGCACGGGCAACTTCAATTTGGCTCCCTACTAAGTGTAGGATAGATGCAAGGCGTGCCAAGATCAAGTTCAATGCAGGATTGATCGTAGACTGGTCGCTGGGACGGCGAGTTCCGACAAGCAGGACAGAACCACTCAGGGCCGAGAAAGTCCGACGCACTTCAGATGGAATGGCTTCCTGCATCTGGCACACGTAATTTTGCTGCTCCGGGACGATGTAGTGAAGCAGTGAGAAGCAAAACGTTTTTTCGTCATCCTCCTCTCACTAGCTTGCTAATCGAACGCAGTGTGTTCGCTCGTTGTTTATATAGGGTAAATGATCTTGGTTTGTCCAATTTGGGGTGTTTTTACGCAACTAGTAAATGCAAATCTTCATGAAAATCACACATAATCGATACGAGTTTGAGTTTGTTGAAAAGCCCCAAGTCTCTAGTTGCTAATACTACCATAAGGTGTTGAAATTATTCAAATTTTTATGTTTTTTAACGATTTTCCTTAAAGAAGAATTATGATCATGGTTTGACCACCTCTGATCATGGTTTGCTCAAAAAAATTATCATGGTTTGTCCGGTTTTAGAAATCTCCATTTTTGAATGAAAACATTCGAATTCACAATTAGATGTTGCATTTATCATTGCTTGAGTTTACTGTCATCATATTGATTCATTCATAATTTAGGCTTTCTTCAGAATATTGCCTTTTCTTGGGCATTTTAGAAGTGTTCACCTCAACACAATCAACACAGAAAAACCATACTTCTGCTATGCGCGAAGCACACCATAAACAAACATAAACAAACTGCAGCGCGCCAAGCGGTTGCCATAGAAATCATGTGGACAAAACAACATTATTGAATTGGACAACTCATGATCAGAATTGAGTTCATCAAAATGCGTTAAGTTAATGGTTTAGCTATGTAAATCCGATACAAATGGTGAGCAAGCATGATGTTTACAATATTTATAAGTGTTGTAATCCAGAAAAGGTCTGAATACGTGCCAAATAATCATCTGGTGATCGATTCAAAGTTAGCTCGAATGATGGGCGCATTGACACAAATAGAAGGTGTATTTTATAATCCTTTAAAACATGTGATTTCGTAAAAATATACTATCAAACTACTATAAATCATGTAAAAGGCAATTTCATTTATATGTTTCGAAACATTCGAAGGCCTTATTTGACACAGGAGCGCTGAATTAGAGCATTCAAAAAAGTGGGCAAACCATGATCATATTTTAGACTGGACAAACCAAGATTATTTACCCTACACCAAACGGGAAACAACGGCGTCGACGAGTAATGCGGCAGAAACAAGAGTAGGGTAACACGGGGTGATTTGGTCATATGGGGTGATTTGGGCCACCACTTTATCTCAAAAATTACGGCTCAACTTGAATTTTTTATAATGTCATTTTCTTCTAGTGTGTAACCGTATGTACCTAAAGTAAAAAAACTTTGGTAAAACTTCACAAGTAAAGGGAAACGGTAGCATAAACACAGCAAGCTCTTTGATCGTCAAAAAATGGGAGTTTTCCCAAAGTGGTTTTAAGGTTTTTCCCGCTAATTAAACAAACTTTTCGTGTATTGTGCAGTAAAGTTCTGTTCGCCTACAGAAGAAGAACAATTTGATGTAGCGAAACTGTAAGTTTGATAACAATAAATGAAATTAATTGCATTTTAATTTTTGCGTGTTGTGTGGGGTGACATGGATACGTTTCTGTGGAGTGAATTAGTCCTACAGGTTTGAGGCTTTCTTTGGTTTAATTAATTCCATATGCGGCTGAATTACAAAAATAGGATGGACAGACAACGTTGGAAGAAGGAGAAGCTTGAAAGAGCAACGCAGGCCATCGAGAACGGATTTTTTTTGACCAAGCATCGAAAGTGTTTGAAAATGCTCGATCAACAGTGAAAAGATTCATGCAGAATTCGAGATGGTGTCAAGCCAACTTTTCTGGTCTGGAATCTGGCTAAGACACCTGGTATCGATCCCAAAACATTGTTACTGATTGTAACATTATCCCAAAATACTTTATATAAACATAAGTATGTTTTTTTCGATTAAAACACACACTGGACCAAATCAATGTCCAAAAATCATCTCTTTTATTTTATGATATATTTGGTAGATTGAAGCTTTATATAATGATTAAACATTATTTATTGAGAGAAAACAAGTGTAGCTCAGTATACAATGTGACATTTTTTATGTAGATCGTATTTGGAAATATTGGAAATATTAGGCGATTTGTTTAGGTGGTCCAAATTCCCCCCTTTTCCCCTAATGATTAAATGCCGAGTGTATATGCAAGAAAAAACCGAAATAACACCGGTAATCTACGCGTAGATCACCGAGCTATATGTAGGGAATATAGCCGATGAATTTGAGCGTGTATTTCAACCGTAAAAGAATATTTTTCGGAGCACAATTAGAAAGCGGTTTGTTGTTGTTTTGATATTCGACTCTCGACTTTTTTGGTGTGATGGAAAAGATTGTTCATAAGTATCAGTACTACTGTTTGCATAATTGTTTCATGTTAATTGAATAATCGCATAAGTGTCATATGTAATCCGAATAATATCATGTAAATAAATCTTTGTTTGTTAAAAGAGGAAAGTGTAAACATCACTTTAAAACACATTGTTAAGCCAATACATATACATAGTTAACACGTTGAGCCTAGCGTCGGTCCCTAGGAGCCGACGTTGAGCTTTTTGGTAGGAAACTGCTCAATGGCTGGGACTGACAGTTATAAAATAATAAAATAAAAATATATACGGTTTGTTTTTGGATGTTTTACAAAATGTGACTACTCTCTAGTCGAATTGCTGACTGTGTTCTATTTATACAATACGTATCTTTGGGAACTGGCACCGACACTGATATTGTGCAAACGCTCTTGATGCGCGCTGGATGGAAAGCGCAGCAAAAAAATCAGGGCTCAACGTGTTAAAAAAAGAAAAAAAAATATTTTTTCAATCTTGCATGTATCACTGCTTTTTCAAGGAAAAATTATTCCGACCAGTACGACACCCAAATTTAATAAGACCGCAAAGGGTTGATGGAAGGCTAATTGTCCCTCTCTCGCACCGTGGCCTTTTTCATTCTTAAATCCATTCGACTCAAATTCAATCGTTCTATGTTATTTTCGCCACTTGCAGAGAATGTGTTACTTTTTTACATAGAACACATATAACTAATTTTAATTTATACTTTTTGTTTTAGGGACACCACCCATTTTCGTTCCATTTCCATTTTTGCTTCACAGAAATGTAACACGGAGCTCAATGTCGTATATCGAGTTGCATGGCAAGGTTGCCACATTTGCAATGCCAATAATCCAATAAACTACGGATCCGGA